>NW_027203394.1:882500-1050000 GCF_024711535.1 Dipodomys merriami | reverse complement strand
TTAAACTGGGGAGAAGGTTTGGGAAGCAGCCCGGCCTGGTGGAACGATGCTGCCGGGACTTTAGTCCACTGCCCCCCACGGCTGAGCGGCTGGAGGACGTTTCCTGGAGTTTCAGTCTGTTCGCATCGCTAGCACATGCGCTTCCCTCTGGCCACGTGGGGGGCGGGGGCTGGATTTCCACGGCCTACGGAAACACCTGCAAACGCTGAAGGCAGTAGTGCTGGTCTCTAAAGGCCCGTCTCAAGCAGATCACTTCCACAGAGCTTTTCCATCGCCTGTGATCATCCACTGTCAGCCTGACGCTTTGCTCTAACGGCTGGCCGTGCCAGCCAGGGGAGCTGCAAAGACTGCGTGCGGCGGCGGCACTGCGTGGCCGTGTGGGTAGACCCCGAACCCAACCTGCAGCTAGACATGACTCGGAGCCAGGGCTCCCCCGCGGGCGTCGGGTCGGGTCGGACACGGCGAGCACGCGCTCGGGTCTCAGCTGAGCTCACCCCTTCCTCCTGGGCCGCTCCTCCCAAACCCACATTAGGACTTTGGTGAACCGGTGGTTTTCAGTTTCCTTGGTGCGCTCTAGTGTTAAGGGAAATGAAACCATTGTGTTTTACACACACACACACACACACACACACACACACACACACACACACACACACACACACACACACACGAGCGTCCTTAGAAAGGAGGAAGTGACACAGATTTACTAGTTTTCGTTAAGAACCCTGCTCCCTGCTCCCGCTGATGGGTCAGTGACTGGGACACGGGCGAGTTTGAAGGCATCCTCTCGGCCTTAGGAACGCCAAGGTTCGTCAATAGGTGGAGAGTGTTTTCAAAGCCTGGGACCAACTAGACACCAAAAACAACCCCATGAATCAGAATCAAAACTGAGATATTCACTCGAGATACTCAAAACCTAACCCAACTTAAACGCTTCTTTTGCTGTTTAACTCATTTGAGGCAACGCGCTGCTCCTGATGAAATGATGTTCGGCGCTTTCCTAAAGCAGTGCTAACGTAAATGTCTCAGAGCCTAAGCGAGTTTGGGTTTATTGGCCGGCTTTGGGGGGGATGAGAGGGAATGGGGGGTGATCGTGGCAGGTCAAAAAAATGGGACAAAACACTATACAAGCAGTTCATGGATTTGCTCTAAAATAAACTGGGAAGCGCTTCTCTGCTTTGTAAAGTGGTTTTGTCCTTCGTCCCAGTCCCTCCCTCCCGGCCTCTCCCTTCCTTCCCCTCTTCTCTTCTCTCTCTGACATGCTCTCTCTCTCTTGCTCCCTCCCCCCCTCAAATGTGGTGCAAAGACTTACAAAAAATAAGGTACTTCCTCGAGCCCAAAAGTTAAAATAAAAAAAAAAAAATCAAGGATCAACTCCTCTACCAAAGTTTTTCTTATTGAAATTGTGGTAACTGTGGTGTGTGTGTGTGTGCGTGTGTGTGTGTGTGTGTGTGTGTGTGTGTGTGTGGTAACTGTGGTAAGTGTGTGTGTGGGGGGGGTAACTGTGTGTGCGTGTGTGTGTGTGTGCGTGTGTGTGTGTGGTAACTGTGGTAAGTGTGTGTGGGGGGGTAACTCTGTGTGTGTGTGTGTGTGTGTGTGGTAACTGTGGTAAGTGTGTGTGTGTGTGTGTGTGTGTGTGGTAACTGTGGTAAGTGTGTGTGGAGGGGTAACTCTGTGTGTGTGTGTGTGTATGTGTGTGTGTGTGTGTGGTAACTGTGGTAAGTGTGTGTGTGTGTGTGTGTGTGCAAACCCCACACCGGCTGGCTGGTTTGGGGGAGCTCTCTGTGTCTTGTAAAGTTCCTGCATTACCTTGCCGTTTAAGGAACTTGCCCTGTGGAACACGGATCAGCTAGACGAATAGGGCTTGTTACTCCAAGATTAATAAAAGATCTTATATTCTGAGATACACACACAAAATCAAGCCAGAGTCAGCATGGGCTTTCCGGGATAAGGAAAATGGTTTGTCCGACAGATCGCAGTTCTGGAAACAAAGCTCTTATTGTCTTGGCCGGCTCTGTTCCGTGGCCCTCCTCTCCGGGGCAGGCTTCTTAACGCAAGCCTGAGTGCTCTGATTCGAACTAAAACAGAAAAACCTCAACAGACTTCTCTGGCTCGAAATTACCCGCAGAGAGAGAATCTTCAAAAGGCCCACAGGCATGCTCCTGGAGGTTTTGGTGGGTGAGGGCATTGGAACCATAACTCCAGGGTCGCAGCTGGTTTCCAGGCTCGGTGACTTTGGAAACCTGCTGGCCCTGATGCTGACTCCCGCAAAGCCGCCCTTCTGTTCCTCAGGGCCCGGAACCCGCGCCTGGCTTCTCTCTTCCCTAAGTCTTGGGATCCAGACTCAGTTTACCAGTGGACCCCAGCTGCAGCTCTCCGAGGGTATGGCATGTGACGCAAGCTTCTGACGCTCCTCTGGTGCTTGTGTGAACACGGCTCGGGTGCACGGATGTCCAGGGCAGCCCACCGCCCCCTCCCCCCGCCCCCCCCCCCCCCCGGGCACCTGGCTTCCTTCCCCCGCTCGGGGACAATCGCTCTCCCTTCAAACTGAAAGTGAGCAGCCTGGACCAGGAACGTAGGACTCTCCAGCACAGGACTGCTTTGCCCCACGCCCTGTCCAAGTCAAGTGGGTTTTGCCTCACGGTAACCCCCGTAACCTAACTCTTCACTGGAAGGAGAAAACACTTCCGCATCCGGGATGACAAACGCCCAGTATTCAGTTGCTGGACACCGAGCGTGTCTTCGCCTCTGTTCTCCTAAGAGTGAGGGTCTGCGGAATTTCACCCCTCGGAAGCCCTCTCTTCACCTTGGGCTACGTGCTAACAGCAACGAGGAGTCAGAGAAAGACACCGCTGGCTCTCTTCCGATAAGCAGCGTTGAGAGAATCCTGCAGCTACCTGTGTTCCTTGACTGAGAGGCGTTTATGGCGTCCTATTGTGTGCTTCTCATTTCTGAGCCTGTATGTGTTACAAGAAGCATTTATTCGGGTCTAATTTGTTCATCCCCGCCGCCGACATAAAGGTTTTGGTGGTATCTTTTAAAAGAGGTAAGTGTTACCCAGCGGAGCAATAACTGTGACACCTTGGAGAGAAACGGCAGAGTAACGGTTCTCTTACCCTTGTGGAGATCACGGGGTACAGTTGCTTTTTTTTTTTTTTTTGCATCATTTCATGATACTAGCACTAGGCGACGAAAATGAGACAGGATGTACAAACATGCCTGCCGCAGAGAAATAAGGGGGGCGGTGTGGCCCCTTAGGTAGTTTGCACCATTAGTGGACAGGTTACTGTCTGGTTTACAGAATGGGGAGAGAGAAGAAAGGAAATTGTTTTTAGAGGAAGACCCCTGTGTCTGAATTCTCAAAGGCGGCTTTGTTTCCCTAAAAGCCATTTTCAAGTCAGTGTGTTAATATTGATGTTTTAAACTTAGTAATGCATGAATGATGTAATTAATAACATTAACACATTGATATGCTTTACAATTAATTTATGGTGACAGCTATATTCCGACTGCTCATTATCTAAATAACTCACAGCTCATCCACTTTTGTCTGTTAATAAACTTCGTGGCTAATTTGTCACTCTTAAGTTCAATGTTGTATAAAAGCTTCTGTGTGTGTACACTTATATACACAACACATACATACAATAATTATATATATACTTATTCATAATTATTATAATTACATATGATATAATTTTACCACACAGCTTCCCTAAAATGAGGTACAACTTAGGACAAAATAACTACTAATGAGTCTGAAAAGGATACACACCCTATTCTTTTCAGTCCCAATATTACCAGTCATCAATTTAAGCACTCTGATGGGTCAGAATTTGGACTTTTATTTCCCTGATACCGGCGATGTTAAGCGTCTTATGTAGCAACATATGGCATCTGTTTCTCCTTTGAGCTGCCTGCTCATACGCCCGTATTTCAGAGAGCTAGTTCTACTTTTCGTGTGTGAATAAACTATCAATTGCATAACCTACATTTTTGTGTGGTTTATACAAGTATTTTATCTCCTCTGCAGCGTGGTTTTGGAAAATTTTTTCATACAATCCTGTTATCGATACTTTTCTCACCTGTGATTTCTAAGCATTAAGAATCCTCGGCCGCCCAAGTACCATGAAGGTCTTTTGTGTATGAGTGTTTTTGCCTGGACATTTTTTGTAATTACATTCACATTTGCCCCTTTCTTACTTGTGTCTGCAGCGTCATGCAGGGTCGAATCTTAGTTGTTATTTTCCCTGTATCTGTAATGAAGTGTCCCCTGTGCCGTGTACTGAACCCTGCTTCTGCCTTCTCCATCTGTTACTCTGCCCGCTCGTGGCCCAAACGATGCATCTTCTAAGGAATAACCTGAAGGGTTTGTGCGATGTTTCAATCCAGATTCCCCAAAGCTGCAGTCCCTGCCGCTCACTAGATCTTCTTTAGTGACAGCAAATGGAAGAGGGTCGTGCACAAGTGTTAGCTCCAACGGTGTAAGGCTAACCACAGCGCTCCCAGCCCGAAAACCTGTGGCCAAGGATTCTCCCTCCCCTCCCTTCCCTCCCTCCCCTCCCTCCCTCCCCTCCCTCCCTCCCCTCCCTCCCCTCCCTTCTCTTCACTGCAAGACAAAGGAAAAGGAAAGGCTTCCTGTGCTTTGCCCCCGGCCTGGAGGCCCTGAAGGTCCTCTCCTGTCTGGACGCGGTGCTCATGGACATCGCTGTAATGATTGTATCCGTGTATTCACCTGTCTGTTCACACAGACAAGAATGTAGAATACGTTTTTCAATTTCCCATCCAATCCCTAGTGCCTGCTGTAGTGCTAGATAAGTAAAATACACTTCGCACACCTATGCCCAACGGTAGATACGTGAACTATCAGATTCCGAAATAAGTGTGACTTACAAACTCTGTATTAGATCTGCCATGAGAATACGGTCACCATTCTAGAGCCTGCATTTGAGGGAGACGGACGAGATATTCCACAATGCCTACGGCCAGAAGCTGGGGAGGGGAGGGAAGGCGGGAGGGGAGGGGAGGGGAGGGGAGGGGAGGGGAGGGGAGGGGACGGGAGGGGAGGGGAGGGGAGGGGCCGCAGCCACGTTCCCCCACGGACACGTGCTTCACTGCTCTCTGCTTCAGATGGGAATGTGGAGGGTCGGTGAGGAGCTGAAGATCGGTCCCTATAGAAACTTGTGAAATAAATTCTAACATTTCACCCGCTGAAAGAGCTCCCTGTTTTGGTAAGTTAGTTTAAAAAAAAAAAAAAAAGATGTACTTAACATACTTCTCTGTGGGCTGGGAAGGTGGCTCAGTGGTAGAGCGCTTGCCTTGCATGCACGAGGCCCTGGGTTCGATTCCTCAGCACCACATAAGCAAAAAGAAAAAAGCCAGAAGTGGCGCTGTGGTTCAAGCGGTAGAGCGCTAGCCTTGAGCTGAAGAGCTGAGGGACAGCGCCCAGGCCCAGAGTTCAGGCCCCATGACTGACAAAAAAAAAAAAAAAAAAAAGTTCTTTGTGAGAAGCAAATTGGGTGAAAGTTGAAAAATCGCATTTTCCCTAGTATGAGAGAATATTCCCATTACAATTTCAGTGACCTTCAATCTCAGAGAAACAGGCCGGCTGGCTTTCCTGTAGTTCCCGCTTCCTGGAAGGAAGTGTTGGGAGTTGTTTCACAGGAGAGCTGAAGAAAAGCATAATTGGTTGTTTTCGTATTATTTTAACTTGGCTGTGATCAGGGAAGTAAAATGCAATAGAGACTTCCAGCAGCAAATTAACTTAAATGGGCTGAATTTTAGGAAACTAAAAATTTATTTCTTAGCATAAGGCTTTGTAAAATGAGCTCCGTTTTCACAGGGTCCTTATTTACATTCAAAATCTAAATTTCACCTGTAATAAGGACACTGTGGCATTTCAGAAAGTGGGTGAAGATTACTCAGCACACCCTGCCGTCTGATTAGAGGTTTGTTGGTGTCATTACCCTGCCCATGGCGGCTGACGGCAGCACACCACCTGCCTTCAGCCGGCCCTGCTGGTTCCGGGGACCTGACGGAGGTACCCGCTTGTCCCAAAGCCGGCATGAGGCTGGCGGAAGGCCAAGCTCCCAAACAAAACCCACGAGGGACAACGATTTATCTAAAGAAGACAAAGAAACTTCACTCTCACCAAGTGTTAACAAGGATTTTTTATTTTTATCCTGGAGGTCAAAACTTGGAGAGATTAATAATCTGTGTGTGTGTGTATGTATGTCTGTGTGTCTGTGTGTGTGTGTGTGTGTGTGTGTGTGTGTGTGTGTGTGTGTGTGTGTGTGCAAAGCAAGGCAAGTGCTCTACCGTTGAGCTATCCTTCCCATCCAAAAGATCAATTTTTGAAAGCTGGAAAACACTATCTGGCCCATCTGCAACACTCCAAACCCCTCTAAGCAGACGAACTAGCCAGGCTAAGGTTCTGATCGCTACAGCGGAAATAGGTGCATAATGGGCATATTTAATCATCATTATTATGCAATGAATATCAGCTTCCTTCCCTATTAAAGGAAACGATGTCGGCTGAGAAAAACTAAAACACTACTTTTAAAAGACACAGAAGCTAGAACACACCTGAACCCAGCCAACTCATGAGAGAACTCGGCGCAAGCAATCCTACTCTCTTCTCATTAATCGGTGTGGTCGATATGGCGCGTGAGGATCTATCTGAGGACGGCAGCAACGCTGGCTCCAGTTCATTTCTTAGTGACCTTCCTCTAACCTGTAGTTTTATTTCCTGAGTTTCTTTCCTGTTCTGCAGACACACTGGGAACAGGCTGTGTGAGGTTTGGTTCGGAGGAACGGTGAGCAGAGAACTATCTCCTATAATACTTCTGAGAACGGGACTTCGTGCAGGAGGAGATAGCTCTCCCGCATGGATTCGAACCCAGACCTGGCCGCCCTGACTTCAGTGCTCTTCCAACCAGCCCAGCCAGTACTTGGCTTCCCGAGAACCCATCCAGGGTAGTCAAGGGCAGGAAGCACTGGGCCGACCAGAGAATGACAGTCTGTAGTCTGTGCACAGCTACCAGGCCTGGAGCAGAGCTGTCTGCTCCTGAGCCCTCCCCCTCCCTCTTCCAAGGCATCTTGGGAGGCCGATGACTTGAACTGACAGACCAGGTCCCCCAGAGAGCCGGAAGCCAGATCCCCTCCCTCTCCTGAGGGTCACAGAAATGAGGAAGGCAAGTCAGAGAAACTAGACTTTCTCCCCCGAACCTGCCCAAGGTCGCCGCCGCCCTTCCCCCTGGCAGATCCGGCCTTCCCGAGGGTCCTGCCCCAATCCTGGGAGAAGGAATACCACCAAGGCCAGAGCCTCCGGGCTCCCCTCCCAAGTTCTTCCCAGAGACCACACCCTCCACTCTACCACGGTCGACGTGGCTGTCCATTCCCAGCAGCCCTAGGCACAGGAACAGTCTGCTTCCCTGGGTCTTCAGGTCTTTCTGAAGTCATTCTGCAGTGCGGGGGATGGAGCCCAAGGCATCACTATGACATCAGGTTCGGCTTCTGTCACTGAACACGAACTAGACACACGGACAAGAACCCATCCCCAGTGTTCCCACCCCTAAATGGGAATACCCATCACCAGAATGCACCCCGCTCTGATGAAGGATTAATGGAGGTAAATTTAATTAAGTTTATGGCGCACAATTGCGCTCCACTACGATACACTAAGTATTCAAGGATGGTCGTCAGCGTCCTTGTAAACACGGCCGCAGTTTTGATAAAACCAGTGTGCAAGCAACCTGAGTTCTTTCGAGTGATATTAATCACCGAAAACAAAGTTATATGAAAATTGAGGAAAGAAGTAAACAGAAACAAATCTCAGCCAGTACCAAATGAGTAGTTAGAAGTAAAACCCAGGTCTCACTGAAGAATGACAGACATTTATAAAGGTATAAATTCAAAAGCAGTTAAGTGACAGTAACCGGACAGTGTTTCAAAGACTGCTCCCCTTCAGAGAATAGAATTGTTTGAATACAGCACAGAGCAGGCCTCGGTATGACCTCCACGAAGCACTGAGCCCCAATAAATACCTACTGGGGGGCTGTGAAATTCAGATACGAGGCTTTTTTTATTCCGTTTCTGTCGGATTTCTCTGAAATTAAGGCAACTGTCCATTCACATTTTAATTTTTAATACTGCCTGGACTACCAGAAATAAAGCACCGATTACGTTAAAAGAAGAAAACCCACGGTCTTCCCACACTTTTTGTGATTGGGTCGCAGCAGGGGTAAAAACACACTCACAACTAGGTATGTCCTTCAAAGTGGGTGGGAGGAGCGGTCAGCCCTTGCAGGCTGGGCCAGTGCTAAACGGCGCTGGTGAGTCGGGGAAATGGCTGCTCTGGAGTGAACGTCCCGACAAGCCGTGCCGGGGCCACGTGGCCCTCTCTGGCTGCTGTGTCTAGATCTGTGGAAGCAGCATAGTTACCTCCGTCCCGGGGCGGGGTACAGTATCCTCCCCGCCACCCCTGGCCCACAGAGCTGCCTGCGGCCGCCCAGGCTCCCAAGAGCTGCCGATTCCAACACCGCCCTGGCGTTCTGGAACCGTCTGGGACGCCTGCGTCTTTAGAGAGAGCATTGGGCCTCGGTGTTCGCCCCTCTCCCCCAGCCCGCCGCCCTCCTCCCCAGAACCCCTGGACTCTCCCTGAGGGGGACCGTGCTGGACTTCACCGCCTGGGTGGTTACGTTGGTAATTTAGAAATGCCTTTCAGCTTGGACTTTTTTATTTTTTTAATCAAAGACGGATTGGGGAGCCAGTTAATGTGTTTCTGTTCTGTTCTTTACTTTCAGACATCTTCCACGCTTATTTCTTATGAATATCAAAGGGAGTGAGCAGAAGCTTTTGGAATGCTGAATTGTGGATAAATCCAAGACACTGCATCCATCTACGACTGTACATTTCTTCCTATCAACTCTCCCTCCTCCCCCTCTCTTCTGACACTGGCGGCGTCTGAGCCGCCCTGTTCTCTGCCTGTGAAGCTACGTCCTCACAGGTGCTTTCTACACCCCTACCTGTCGAACGAGGATCCCCTCCCACACCGTGGGGTCTTCCAGTTACCCGTCCAGCGGAGGTGGCCCCCAGCTGGGGTCCCCACACACCGCCAGTCCTGACAGTCACCTCTGTGTCTAAGTGTCTGTTTCTGAGGGGAGAGAGGGGGAGAAATCCGCAGGCCCTGGGCTCCTCCCTCTCAGAGCAAGAGGGAGGGCTGGCTCTGACGGGAGGCGGCGCAGCGTTTAACCGGGCACGGGGCCCCGGGCCTCTTCATCCACGAGCTGTCCGTGGAGAGGCCAGGGAGCAGGCTGCCGGAGGGAACACGCCGGAAGACGAGACATGTAGAAAGTAGGAACCCGAGAGACCCAGGCTGAGGCCGGAGCCGATGGACGAAGCGCAGCGCCATCTCCACCCGTGATGAAGCCCGGCTCACCTGTGTTGGCCGTGGCTTTAGGAGTCTGCACGACGGGGCCATCCACCAGGCCCTGACCTTTGTGTTCAAGGACTGCCACACTACTGTTTGAGGTCACACCCACCAAGGAACCCCGCAGCCCTGGAGACAGTGTCTCCTTCCATGTCTCCAGAAACCGTGGGAGTCAGCCTGGCCGGTGGAGCGAGTGGTGGGTGTCTGCAGGTGCGGTCAGGCCCACGCAGGGCCGCCGGGGCCCGGCGGGAGGCCTCCTCCAGGGAGGGCCTTCCGTCGCCAGCAAGGAGAGCTGTTCCCTCACGCTCTCTCTTCTAGGCCCGCCTTTCCCTTCCCGCTTCAGAGAGGGGAAGAGCGCCCTCCTTCTCTGAAGGCCCCGGCCGAGGGGAGGGGGGGAGGGAGGAGACTGGGGACCGGCGGGGAGATTCTCATGGACAGTTAGAAGCTGCCCTGACGCTGAGTCCAAAGGAAACAGCCCCACTGTCACAGGAGGGCGCAGAGAAAATGAAAATTGTCTGTTTAAAGTCACAAAACATCTGCCTTGTAGGGAGCCGTGGGTTACTATGCCAGTGGTGGTACCGTGGCTTCAGGTTGGGTGACTGGCACGCAGAGACAAGGAGACCTGGGCACAGGGCGGCTGGTAAGCGGCAGAGCCTGGTCCAGCTAAGCCCTGAACCCACATCGCCAACCACCATCTGTAATACACGCACACGTGCGTGCATACACACACGTCAAAAACACGTATGCCAAACATCTGTCCATATACTTACTGACTCAAATATGTACTGTTACAAAACTACGAGAAAAGATACTTATGTGAATCTTATTGTATTAGAAAATGCGTATAATGTGAAAACAAATATATGTCCCCTAATGCCAAGTGTAAAATCTCTCTCTCTCTCTTTCTCTCTCTTTCTCTCTCTCTCTCTCTCTCTCTCTCTCTCTCTCTCTCTCTCTCTCTCTCTCTCTCTCTCACACACACACACACACACACACACACACGATGTAGGCCATTCTGTCAACATATTTGACAGGACCAGGTGGGGTAAATAATAGGAGTTTACAAGGGACTTTCTTTTCTTTTGCTTCTTTATATCTTTTATAAAATCTCTAAAATAATCTTGAGTAACTTTGTCATTGTAAACAAAAATTTTAAAATCTACCAGCCTTGAGGAAGAAAGTTATTCTCTTCCACCAAGTACTTCTGTGCCTGCATGATTGCATACTATTGTTTTTACAAAGTTTATTTATTTATTTATTTATTTTGGGTCCGGTCGTGGGGTTTGAACTCTGGGCCTGGGCGCTGTCCCTCGGCTCTTCAGCTCAAGGCTAGCGCTCTACCACTTGAGCCACAGCGCCACTTCCGGCTTTTTTCTTTTTGCTTATGTGATACTGAGGAATGGAACCCAGGACCTCAGGCATGCAAGGCCAGCGCTCTACCACTGAGCCACCTTCCCAGCCCCAAAGCTTATTTTTAAGTGAACAAAAGTAGGCAATAGTTTGAAAGCGCAGAAGTTTATAAGTAGCGCTCGAGAAAGGAATTTAAAAGAATGACAGAGTCACAGTCTTCCGTTCTACCTGGAAGGGGCCGCACACCTTCAGACGTCCTAATATCAGATGTAGGTGGCACACGTTCATTCTGCTCCTTAGTTTAATTGTTTGTATGACAATGTGCGGCAACTAATCTCATGACCCCGAGAGGCAGGTGGGAGGTTTCTCTGTACGTACAGACTCTGCTGGTGTCTTTTCTAAATCCATGAAATGTGAAAGACAAATCTGCACAATTGCAGTGGCGTCAGCTGAGCCCAGGACCGGCTGCACACACGGTGGAGCGGTGTGGGATCTGCCAACACACGCACGCGCACACACACACACGCGCACACACACACACGCACAGTGGAGCTCGGGGCCCCGACAGCTGTGGAGACACCGCCTGAAGGTGATTACACGCCGGCCGGCAGGAGCGGGCGGCACTGAAGGCCCATTGTTTGCACACCACACACGCCTCTCCTCCGCCCCAGCCTTGCACCAGTTCTGGTAAAGCTCCCTCTGTGAATGATACGACCCCGACCGTTTGGGAGACCCGTGGCCCCTTCTGAGGGTGTGCACGCGGCCCCCTGGGCACGCCGGCGTGGCCCGGCGCGGGACGAGGCGCCCGGGTGACGCCCGTGGTCAGGGGCGATGTTCTGGTCGTGATGTACTGGCACCCGGGGGAGGGGCCTTCGAGCCCGGGTCTGGTCTGGAGCCATAACTGCAAGTTCACCTTGACCCGGGGCTCAGAACGGCGCTGCTCCCATGGAAGCGTCTGAAATACGTCTCCTCTGGGAAATTTCACTCCGTGACCTGTGCCCTGGACCCCTGCACAATGGTTGCTCTTTGCGGCTTTATGGTTTTATTAGTGGCGATAATTTCTTCCCCGTCTAAAAAATTTCCTACCTTATTATAAGACTTTCGGTATAACCTTTGCATTGAAAGGCAGGAGGCAGGGAGGCCAGATACCATGCATTGCCACTCCGGTTTGAATCAATCCAATATAATGGAGAGTTGAAAGATTCGCTTTACTAATGAACAACATGCCCTGCATTTCCTCTTCCCTTTTCTGTAATATATAGCTTGGTATCCAATTTCAGGTTCAAGATAGGTTTTAGGAAAAGTTAAAGAATCGTGTTCATGGAAAGGAAGCCATCGGAAAGATCTGGGAAATCACACACCTTAGAGAAAACAGGTAGCTCGCTCATTATGCAGAGGAAAGGGGTGGGAGGGAAGGTGGTTTTGAAAAACAGGTGGAGCGTGCCGCCCTGTCCCTCCTGTGACTGACACAGAAAACCCTGCAGCCTGGAATTTAGCAGAAAAATGTGAGTAGCGAGCAGGATGAAGATTCCACAATAAAAGCATTAAAACAGGGTATGTGAAGTGCACGTATTGTTCAGACACTGAACCCTAGTATTGCTCAGCACATAATAAAAATTAATGCTCGTGGACCTCGTCGGCAGTTAACTCTTCCACGGCCCGTCCTCAGGCAGACAAGAAAAGGCTGGCCGACCCAGACAGGGTGACAACTCGCTTTGTGTGATGAAGGAACAAATACCCACTAGACATAAAACACTCCTGAGAGGAGCTGGGTGGCTTGGCAGCCCGCGGTAACTCACAGCTTTTAACACGGAGATTTAATGTCGGAAGAGGCATAAAAAACAAAAGATGAGTATGCAAAATACACGGCGGTGAGCGTGGCCCCGGCATCCTCTGAGATCTGGAAGACGCTCCAGTCCCTGCCTGAGAAACTTTAAAAAGGCAGCGCCGCGCTCTTCCCAAGGCTTAATCGTCACGGCCCAACGGCAGACCAGCTCGTGCGTTTACTGCAGTCCGTAAACCCCTGTGTCAGAGATGGCCCCTGCTTGTAACACAAGAGCAAAGTGCCGCACTCCCGCTTGAAATTAAACCTTCAATTACTCCCTATCAAAGATCCTCATCCTCCAAATAAAGTCTACTTCCAGGAAAAAAAATTTTTTTTGTTTCCTGGCCATCTTTTCACCAAAGAAGTAATCTGAGTTAATATCTGTGTCAAGAAGAGAAAGAAACAGGAAGGGAGGCGTGTGACCGAGTTCAAGCGGAATCTGAGAGAACTGGAAATGAACCAAGAGGAGAAACGTCCTCTTCCCTCCGTTCCAAACACGGATCCAACTCCATTGCAAGGATCCGGTGGGAAGCCATGGCTGGGCCCACCTCTCCCCCTTCCCCCCTCCATTTTGGTGTGTGTGTCCACCGCGCTGTGGTTAGGGAGCGGCACCGTTTTCCATCCCCGATGCTTTCGTTCTTCAAGACAGGCAGGGGACGGGGCGGGCACGCGGGTGACTCTCCCTGTGCTCTGTGCCTGGCTGGTGGCTCCAGCTCTGTCTCCCCGTTCCCAGACTGTTGAGCAGGGATGAGGTGAAGGGGCGCGGTGTGGGCACCGGGGCCTGGAAACGTGACTCTCTTTCTCACCAACTGTCCGCCCCGCGGGCATCAAAGCCAGCAGGAGGTACGCTAACTCACCCTGCGCTCCAACGGGCTCCCGAGCTCAAGTCTGGAGTCTCAGTCCTGTCCCGGAGTCAAGGAACACAGGAGAAGAAGGAAATGTGACTTTCTAGCACCAGACCCCGTTGATTGTGAATCCAGCCACGCTGAAGGACAGTGCTGAGAGGAGCGGTCCACGGAACACACTTCTGTGTGTGCTTCTGGGCTTCTCTTTTGAGGGATGGGTGACCAAAGAAGAAACACTGTGCCCCAGGAAGCATCCCGATACTCTTAGGAAAGTCACACCGAGCGCTGTTTATGTCAAGTGTGTGATCAGCTTCAGGGAATCTATGAAGAAGCCACATGGTCTCCCGTGGGAAGGCGCCGCCCAGGCCCGAGGAAGCCCACACACGGTGGCGTATTCGGGGTCAGCTCCCCCGGCCACCGGTGAAGAGGCCCGCACGGACATGTGGCTCGCAGAACGGCCATTTGCCTCAGACTCGAGGCTGGAAGCTGCAGATTTATGGTGACAGAGATGGCGATCTGTTCTCTTAGCTTTCAGTCCAATGGAAGTCAATCGTCAATTTATGACTGCACGACCTTTGCCACTGACACCGGTTGGACGCTATAAATAGAACATTCTTTCTTGAATCGACCAATCGACAGGTGCTTTTTGTGGGGAGTCTCCTGCCGCACGGGGAAATAAAAAGGCAAAGTCCTGGATAATCCAGGAATTGATTAAAATGTTGGCTAAATTCTTTAAGAGCCCCACTTCCTGGGGAAAGCCTTCGGCTTGGCACCGCAGGCGCTAATTGGCTTAATTCTTCTTGAAGTTCATCACCTGTAATTAGTGGACTAAAACGCTGGGAGCATTAAGATTCTGGGGTCTGAGGTTTTAATACCTGGAATTTTAATGGACTTGACCTCTACTTTCTTCTCCTCTGCAAACAACACGTTCCTGCCGAAATGGGAGGAGATCTCCCTCTCACCGCATCGATTCGCTCAGAATCCCAGTAAAGACGTGCAAGTTAGCGCTCTTAGGTATTTTGAGTCCTCGGATTTAAAGCATTCCCCTCGTTGGCACACACGACAACGTACCTTCATCTAACTACGGCCGACTAGGACAGAGAGGTTGACCAGGACTTTGTGACCGCCTGACACCGTGAGTCACCTGACACTGACCGAAACCCGAAGGACAAACTCAGGAATAAACATGTCTCTTTGTTTTCCCAAGGACAATGAGGACGCTCACTAAAATTCCGGGAGAAGACAAAACGCAAGGCCAAGAAGTACATTGTAGAGCACCTAGCCTCACATAAACACGTAAGGCAAAAGAATATTAATGTCTACCTAGAGTAGAATTTGTATCAACTGGTTTGTGGTTATCCTTTTACTATAAAGATAAAAATAACGAATACAGATACGAATTAAGACCAATCACTTACTAATCATAGATCTGCAGTGGTCTAGACTCTATGCTTTTATATTCACACACCACCTCACTTGCTGTGTAGAAGGGACACTTGCCCGTCGGGTGCTGGTGGCTCATGCCTGTAAACTTAGCTCAAAAACAAATCAATGGAGAGCATGCGTCAGAAGCTTTAAAGTGTTCGTTCCCTTGGACCCAGTGACCACGTGCTCAGGGAAAAGCCCACAAAGTCATCCACACAAAAGGATGATGAAGGAAAGACACACAGTTAAGAAAGGAAGGGTAGCCAGGCTCACAGCAGTCATCCCAGCTACTCAGGAGGCTGAGATCTGAGGATCAAAGCCAGCCCGGGCAGGAAAGTCCGAGAGACTCTTATCTCCAATGAACCACCAGAAAACCAGAAGTGGCGCTGTGGCTCAAGTGGTAGAGCACTCGCCTTGAACACAAAGAAGCTCAGGGACAGCACCCAGGGCCTGAGTTCAAGCCCAAGATCAGCAAAAAGAAGGAAGGGAGTAGAGGCAGGAAGAAGAGCTTGAGAAACAAAGTCACAGTGATAAACTCTGGGTTTTTTAAATTATTATTTGCAAAAAAAAAAAAAAACCTAAGTATTCACAGGCCAGCCACGGCTCTGTGATGGTGTCACAGACACTCAGAGCCTGGAACAGACAGTCCGTGGACAGCGTTTACGACACGTTGGCAGCGGAGGTAAATATTTTCTGCTCTCATAACACTGTGAAGCTAGACACCCTCCCAGATATACAGAGTGCATGTTTTGAAATGAGACATGCTTTGAAATGGGAAAGCACAGGTTGGTTCTCATTGTTCTGGAGGAGGAGGGATGGTTTTCTTCTGCTTCTTACAATTTTCCAAGTGGCACGTAGCAATGATCGGCTTGCTTTTGTGAAAATGGTTCACTGTACACACAGAGTGGGTGCGGAAGAGAGCTCTTCACGCCAGCTCACCGAGACAGGGCAGACAACAACCAAGCATCCACCACCAGCAGAGGGCCAGACGGACACAACGCCGCGCACACACACAGAGCAGAGACCACCGGCCACTATACAGGACAGAAGGAAAGGCTATCACTGGAGAAAATATGACTACTCAGTAAGATACTCATAAATACATCAAGTCCTCTATAGCCCACGTAATTATATATGATATATATATATATATATATATATATATATACAGATATTCATGCTGAGATTTCATAACGATTGACTTTCTAATGAGATAGAAGGACTCACTAAAGGAGCTTGGCACTGTGGACCTAATTCACCACTTAACATAGAAAATCAGAAAATCAGAAAAACAAAAAGGCAGAGATGGCACAATATGGGGACGTATATGAAGTTTTTATAACCGTGTACGTTAAAAGGAGAAAGTGATTCATCGTCACCATGGCTCTGGAGGTCCGAGGGCAACTCGACTCAGCAAGAGGAAGACATTGAGCAGAATAGAACCACCAGCAGAAGGACTTGGTAACACAGCAAACCCTGGGAGAGTTCTGGTTTTGTCCCAGTGGGTGTGGGCTTGGCGATGGTTAACGGGCAAGTGGGACTACCTTTAGCTGAAGAAAACCAGTAACAACACAGATCTCCATCCACAACAGTGTCGGAAGAGAAGAAGAAAAACACCTTGAAGCTGAGGTTACCAGTGCCCAGCAGATTTTGCATCTGTGCACGGAGAGGGAGAGAAAAGACGCGTTTAACCGGCGCACTGCGTGGGGTGTGTGATTAAATACTAACAGAAAGAAGAATTACTTCTGTGGTGCTTGGTTATCTGGGAGAAATCGCCTGAGAGAGTTCCCCTGGACACCTTCCTTTCCCATAGTTCAGCAGCCCAGAAATTGGTTTAATAAGGAACCTTACTGAGGCGCAGAATTATTCCTTAGGATTTCGGGAGGGAGGCAGACGCATCGTGGGATTGTGAGCAAGTGCTAGGAGAAGGAGGAATGAGATTTCAACGATGAGGTATCCAGGCAATGCTAATCTCTGTCAATGTATGGAGACGTAGTTTACAACAGGGACCCGGTGTCATATAATTCAACTTGTGGGCCAAGCATGGTGGCTCATGTCTGTAACGTCAGATGCTCAGGAGGTTCAACCCAGCATGTGCAAGGATCGGAGTTCGAATCCCAGCACCGCCAAAATGACACAAGGCGAAATGGTTGCTTGCGGGGCGGGGAGCGGGGCTGAAGGACCAGGGTAGCCCCAGCGTGGACCGTAGTCCGGGTCCCCAGCTCCTCCCCGGAGGCTGAGCTCGCCCGCCACACGCCTGCATGCACCGCGCCCTTGGTGAGACTCAGAGTCCGCAGGGTGGAAGGGTTCGCTCAGACCACACTGTGGGGAACGGGGCTGCACACCACCAACCCTGAAGACCCGGCCAGGAGAAGCGAGCGCGGCGGGCAGGAGCCGCGTCCAGCCGGGATTGGGGCTGGGGTGGGAAAAGCCAATCTGCAAATGCCCTCCTTCCACACGGTTTCGGGTGGCATTCCTGCGTTCCCCGGCTCATCTTCACAGGGAACCCCAACCCCAGAAACACCTCCCCATCACAGCCCGGTGAGCAGCCCCCGACCCGCTGGAGAACCCTCACCCGGCGGCTGCGTTTTAAAAACCAAAAAAATAGGAAACTATCACGTTCCCCTTGCTTTACGAATCCTGAGCGTGATGCTCGTTTGTGTGCCTGCTCTTAGTTTCCCAAGGCTCTCTGAAGAAGTCACGGGTCTCCTTTCTCTGACTTACACCTGACGTTCCCTTTATTCAGCTGAAACGGGGAAACAAACTTCTGACGGTCTCTATTTGCACGGTTGCTCAGGACAACTACCAAACTCTTAGGAAAATACAGGGTCACCGTATGTTTAAGCAAACATGCTCCAGAGAATTTCTGAAGTATGTGTGTGTGCGTGTGTATGTGTGTGTGCGTGTGTGTGTGTGTGTGTGTGTGTGTGTCTCGGGAGTCTTCGTTTCTTCAACCTCGCGGTTTTTCTTCTCCCTTCCCTCTAGCACTTGGGTGTCTAAACGTCTCCGCGAGGTATGAACGTTCAGTCTGGTTTTAAGCCTGGCGTTTTTTCATTTTTCTCTACTGCATTTGTGCCACAGAACATTCTAGGCCCCCAGCCTCGCATGGCGGGCCGCGGCAGCTGGGCAAACCCTTCTTCATTCACCTGCAGGCGGTGAATCCCACGAGGGATTCACATGTTTTTTTCAGTCATGGAGAATCTTTTATTAGGAAAAGATTTGTAGTCCTTAAAAGCAGGCTGATTCCATATGCAATGCTGTAGCGATTCCGATGGACCTGTGTATTTTTCTTGCTGTTATGGAAAAAATAAATGGGAATCACCAAGAAGAAAGAAGGGACAATTTGAAGAAAACATCCACTGTGATTTGTGTGTGGTTTGTGTCTTGGAGACAGCTCAGCTTTCCCTGGATAACTTCCCTGAGTCAAGTCAAAATCTAGACCAGTCTTATCTAGATAAGACTCATGTAACTTCACCACTAATTATATTGGAGTTGATGGAAATATACAATAGGGAAAAGAAAGAGAGACTATCCCGGCGCTCTGCATCTGCAGGAGAAATGCCCAGATTCCCTGGTAATCCAGCAACACCCAGAGCAGCGTTAACTATCTAGTCGAGTTAGCACACTGGCGTGTTTCAGGAGACGGGTCCTGAGCTGTGAACACCAGGACGGAGACAGGAGGGAAGGAGGAGGAGCCGGCCCAGGACCCAGAATTTGGGAGCAGCAGCAGTCCTTCTACACACAACCCTCAACCAGTCAGCATTTCCGGGGTTGAGGGTTGTGAACAGGGCTGCCAGGCCGGCTGCAGACGTAAAAACACAACTGCACCACGGTGGGTGGGCAGAGGGTCTCTGGAGGACAGGCGGACCTCACTGCACCCGCTGAAGGAAGGAGGCTCGGCGTACGCAGGAGATGCGGGTTCTGGGCACGCGGCTCACACGTGGCTCAGGGGCAAGCCGGGCCGGGAGAGGATGGCAGGGACTCGCATGCTCGGGATCTTCCGGAGCGCGGCTTGGGGAGGGGCTGCGTGCGGCAGGGGGTCTGGGGCTGGACCCAGCACGCACCCGCCCCGCCCAGGGCTGACCTCCTGCTGGGTAACACGGCGCCAGCCTGGCGCTCGATGGTGGTGCCCGGGGACCTGCGTTCCTACAACGCCGCACGACGACCAAGCGGAGTCTACGAAGCCCACGTCTCACAACATACGTACATACGGGCGGCGGAGGAAGGAGAGGAAAACACTCCCGCCTGAAAACGCTTCTATACCAGCGCCCCTGTGGATTAGCCACGAAGGAAAAAAGAGAAGAGAAAGAGAATCCGTTTATAGTTTCTGTTGTAACACTGAGTGGGGAAATCGCAAATTAAGAAATAATCGTATGGTTAGATGCCCTCGTTGCTCGGTTGAGCCAGCTCGTGGAATAAAACGTTATTTAACCAAAGGATTTTATCCCGTAAAACTGTAAGGAGATTCCGTTCTCACTTCAGGGACACAAGCAGGTCGGTTAATTCCACGGAGTTTTTAATTTCCTGGCGGTGTGCTGGTGCTGCGTTTTGTTTTCTGCCCTCTGCTCGCTGCTGCTGAGTGGGGCTAATGGCAGAGCCCAAGGGAAGCGTTCTCGGCCTTTACGTACACAAAGCTCGACACCTACACCCAGTAACAGGCAGAGTTTCTCCAGCTACAGAGTCCACGCTGCAGGAGGGCCTGCTCGCCGGCTGGCCGTGGCGGTGGACGGGCCCAGGGACCCGCTCTGGAGAAAGCGGCTGAGGGGAAGGTGAGGCGGGACCCGGACTGGGCACAGGGCACCACCGCTGGTCATCTCCGGGAGACGGCCCAGCAGCAACCCGGCTGCCGCCCTGGGACGGCTCCAGTACCCAGCTAACCCCGCGCCGCTGGACCTCCAGCAAGTCTGCTTTGAGAGGCTCTCTCGTAAACCCCCCCCCTCCTCCTCCCAGAGGTCCAGCAAGATTTCAGATCTTCCGCACGGCGCGCTTCGGATTGTGCTGGAGGACTCTGGCATCGCGGCCTGCATTTGAAAGGGTATTTTTCCCCTTGTACTTTAACTCCAGTCTCCTCTGATGAGGGAGGAAAACAGAGATCAGCTCTCGAGATCTCTTCATTCTTGCGGGTGTTAAGTGGTCCTGGTGAAGGGTTTGTCTTTCTCAGCATCTTAAGCAACTTGACCACTTAGAACGTTCGCGCTGATCATGCAGTGTGTCTAGGTTCAGACTTTTTTTTTAATGCTCTAAAGAGAGAGAAAAACGTTCTGTCTTCTCAAGCTGCTGACTCTTCCTTCCGCAGCCCTCTTCACCAGCATTTTAAAAGTGACAGTCCTAAGAGATACTTTCAACAGCGGGCTTGACTAATATTTCTAAGTGGATTTTGGAAGTTACGTTCAATTCAAATGCCTAATCCTTCCTCTTACCGTGGGGCGGGGTTCTGCCAAATAATTGCTATCTTTTGTTTGCCCCAGATATAAACTTAAAACTTAGCCAGTGATGGAAACTTAGGAGTTAAAGTTATGTAATTCTGATCGCAAAAAGACTTGTCAATTTCTAGAAGCAGTAAAAATGTTTTAAATTGTAATTCAACTCTATCAACTACCTACTCCTGGCTAATATAAACTAATTTATATATCAGGAAAAGACCTTTGTTCTTCTGATGCGTTCACGGGTAATAATTCTCCTTGGAATCACATGCTAAATGAAGCCTGTTTTATTGTTTTTGAGACACAATTACATTTAGTGTAGAGTCATGTGTCTAGATCTGTACCGCACCGACATTAAGTAATAATGAGTACAAATTGATTGGCTCCTATTAAATTTATGTGAGGCAATATTGTGCTTTATGAAGGGATTTCAGAGACAGAGGCGCATTTGGCTCTATTTGTTTTTTCAATAACTGTCCTCCATAAATTGATGTTTGCCATACAGATACTTCTTTCTTTGTAGGCTTTTAAGAAAACAAATTTCAGAACCTGGTGCCGATCCTTCAAGGAGACGGGAAGAAAAAAGTTATGAGATGGGAATTATTGACTCAAGACATCAGATTAAAAGAATTAAATTTATTTATAGCACCTAGCCACATAATTAGTGAGCTAGCCTCTGCATACAAAGCAAAACAAGGAATGAGGTGGCCTGATTTGCATCATAAAAGCCCAGTCACTTTTGCCGAAGAGATTCAGGTGACTAGCAGTGAGATGCTTCTGTATTGCATGACATGGACAATCCTGCCCGTTCCTGCTTGTCTTGGAGGTTCGCACCTCCCGGGCTTTCTTTGAAAACAGACTCTGAGCCTGGTGTTTGAGGAGCGAAACAAGGGGAAGATGCTACAGTATCAGAGCTAAGGCGGTGTGCTAAGGGACGGGCTGCCTTCCTGACCTGGTGTCTCGGGGCCCTGCTGAGCGGTCAGCAGGGCCGTCTGCCTGTCATTCCTTTTCCACTCTGAATGAAAGGACGTCCAGCCTCTGGGACGTGAGACGGCTTTATCATGCCAGAGCTCCTCGATTCTTTGCAGGCCTCGGGGCAAATAGGCTTAGGCAGGATCCGGTCCTGAGCGAGGACCTGGACGGGTCTCTGCCTGGACCCTCTTTCTCGGTACCCGATTCTCCACACTCCAGTTCTTCGGCTCACCTTCGGGTCCTAAGTCTGTGGCCCTCCCTGGAGTAGTAAGGAGATGGAGATTTTCCTGGGTTAGATTGCCCAGGGGCTCTAGGTGTTTTCGGGAGGGAACGCTTGTGGACTGCGCCGAGTGAACGTGTGTGCCATCTTTACACGCTGACTCCTACGGGAGAGCCACGCTGCGTGAGCGGACCCTCTGTGTGCCCCGCCAGCGTCTCCCCCTCCCCAGCTTCATCTGCTGACTTGGAGCTGAGAGAGGCTCAGGCCAGACAATGCTCAGTCAAAGACCTTCACCACTAAGATGGTGTCGAACGGGAGCTTAAGGAGGAAGGGGCGCAGGGGCGCCATCCCCACAGAGTAATACTTATTGATGGTCCTGGGGGGGGGGGGAGGGAGCAAAGGGCTGTGCATCCTGAGCTCTTTGGAAGGTCAGCGGAAGAAAAGAAACCCCCTCCCCCCGGGCGTCGGGCCAGCCCTCAGGCAGGTCGGAGCACCACAGTTAGAACGGCCATGTGTCTGCCGCTCGTGAGGCATGGAACTCGAGCACGGCAGGCCACGCACAGAGTGGCTCCCGGGGCTGTGAACCGGCGGGGCCCGGCCCCAGCCGGCTCTCCCCCGGCAGACCCCACGCGTGGACCTGGCAGGGAAAGGACCCGCAATCCTGCGATCCTGCCGGGCAGGACGGCCTGACCCCCCACGGAGGGCTGGGGGCCCCCACGGTGTGTGGGCGTGGCCGCTTAGACGCTGAGCCCCCATCCGGCCCGTCCTCTCCCTGATTTCCAGTTTGACCTCGCCATTTACAGCCCCGCACCGAAGGCGGGGCAAATCCAAGCAGGAGACACACGGCCAACTCCAGGAGAACGTTCCGGCTGCGGGGAAAGGCCGGGAGAGCAGGCCGGGCCGGCGGGCGGCAGCCAGGAGCAGAGCCAGGACGAGGACGCGGGCCTTCCAGTCCCCACCGATGACAATACCAGGCGGTCACACACAAGAAGGCGGTGCTGCTTATGACAGCGGCCAAATGAAATAAGACGCAGGGGCTTATGTTTTTACCATAGCCGACGCCCTTCCCGGAATTGTTCTAAGCCGTGTCATGTGGTATTCATCAATGCCTTCAACGCTTCTCGGTGGTGGTGATGAGCTATTATGCCTAATAAACACACCCCTGCACAGACTGTCCGAGCTGGAACTAAGAGGAGCGGAGTTTATCTCCTCCCCAGACTCTTCACTGCCAATGGCGTCTTTGAGAAGAGCCGGTGGTGACGCCGGGGCCTGGCGGGCTGGCTGGAAAGCCGGCCTCCAGTGAGCTCGCTCTCCTCCTGAGCAACCTGGCCACGGTGGAGCCACGGCCACAGGCCACGGACACCCGCGGGAGCTCGGGGCTCCAGGGAGAAGTCTGGGGCCCATGAAAGTGCCCCCCCCCTAAGAAGCCACGGGAGGCTAGCTACAATCCGAGAGTTTCCAAGATTCCACACGCACAGAGATAAACCCGTGGCCATGCGGGAGCAGCAGGCCTCTTTAACCCTGATATCTCCATACTCTGTGTTTTCACTTCATGGCAGAGTTGCAGTGACTTAAAAGAAACCGGTCTACATTTTCTTGCAGTGCAAACGTTCCCAATTTCAAGAGGCTTGCTCTTCTAAAGCACACCCAAGCGCACAGGCAACGCCGACTGGCCTTGTTCATCTCTTAAGAGCGCCAGGGCACACACGCCCACAGGCCCGTAAGCAGCCCTGGGTCCTCGGTCGCGTTACCGCGCGTGTACGCCGCTCACAAGCTGCGTCTAAAACCCAGCTGGCAACAGCAGCTCACGGAGACGTTTACTCTAAACATGGAGACGGGAACTGCTCTCCGCTTTACTCTGCAAACACTTAAGCAGATGCGCCAACCCCACCCGACACAGGAAGGAGCCATGCATTGTTTCTGGGTGCTGATATGCTCTTGTAATTACGGCTTTGGGAATGTGGCTAAAAAGCTGCTCGGTGCATTTAATTAAAGTTAGGAAATCTACAGCCTAGCAAGCAATGTCAGTCGTACTTGGTATTTAATACAAAGAAAACCCAGGTGCTTAGAAAATTATGCCAGAACAAAGTAGAGCCTTCTTACATTCAGAAAGCCACACTGTGCTTTCAAAAGGAACAATAAGATCCTGGATGCTGAGTGGATAGAAAACGTTTTTTATACGCCCATAGGTTCACCAATGGAGCAAGAATAATTCAAGTACCTACTATCTGCTTGACCTTGGGCTCGTATACTTAACCTGGGCCATAAAGATAAAATTAGAGGAATCCAAGAAACTATGCCCAAATCTAGAAGAGGAGAGCACACGTTAGGATGAAGTAAACCAGGCAAACCAGGGACAGGAAGGTGTCACTAACTACAAAGTGGGACGGGAACCCACGGAGGGACACACAGCCAGGACAGACAGATCAGCGGAGGGCAAGATTCAAACCCAGGACCCCCCCCCCAAGACCCTCCCAGGGGCCAAATCGGGGACAGCTTGAGCCAAACGGTAAGAGTCACGCTTACATTCACAGATTATCTCCCAGAGACTCTACAGACATCTCTGCGCATACAGAGGGGAGCGGCTCTTTCTCAGGGCAGAACTTCCGTTGCTAAATGTAGCAGCAGGGTGCACATCAACTTCCCAGCTGGATGGGCTTCTAAGTGAGCCCCCTGGACGGCCCGTGGGTGCCAGTGAGAGCTGTGCCACTGTACTCCTCAATGCGGGCCACAGTCACCTACAACGAGTGGGTGAGAAGAAGGAAGCATATTTGCATCATCTCGGCCTAACTCGCCACACCACGCCATTGCTAACAGAGATGGGGGTCGATTCTCACAATGCCAGTTCCGCCCGGAGCCACGGCCTGTGACTGCTGGCGTTTGGGGACCGCTTGTCCCTAAAAGGTTCGTGCTTTAGGAAGCTTGGTCCTTGGAAAAGCTCAGGGTGTTCCGTCAGGGCCGCGGTGGGCGTGCTGTCTCCTCAACCAAAAAATCCCCATGAGCACCAGAATCATCTCGGCAGAGGCAGGAAACCGCTCTGCTCGGAGGGTGGGGGGCATCCTGCCCGGCAGCCTCCTCTCCACGTCCAGGCTGAAGACATGTGGAAGAGCATCGTGCTGATGCCTGAAGCCGTGGGTCTGTGGGACTTCTTTCTGGCAGATTCCTTGGGGATCAGATGCTGTCACTTCACGGAGACCGGAGTGAAGATGGCTAGCACAAGCCGTGGATTCCACACAGTTCCCGCCGAGGGGCGCTTCCACAGTGCCGTTTACAATACGCAGTCTCCATCCAACAACAGCAACAATAAAAACGGGCACGTTCAAATGGAAAAGAATCCCACAGAAGCGTCGGTCTGCACTTTCCAAAAGGGACGAAGTCAGAAAAAAGGATCATGGAAATGACCCAAGCTAGAGGAAGTTAAGGACCCATGACAACCAAATGAAAGGAAGAAAGGAAGAAAGGAAGATAGGAAAGAAGAAGAAAGGAGGCTGG
Organism: Dipodomys merriami; assembly: GCF_024711535.1. Taxonomy (NCBI): domain Eukaryota; kingdom Metazoa; phylum Chordata; class Mammalia; order Rodentia; family Heteromyidae; genus Dipodomys; species Dipodomys merriami. The sequence continues at coordinate 1,025,018 of NW_027203394.1, read as the reverse complement.
GAAGGTGGCTCAGTGGTAGAGCGCTTGCCTTGCATGCCTGAGGCCCTGGGTTCGATTCCTCAGCACCACATAAGCAAAAAGAAAAAAAGCCAGAAGTGGTGCTGTGGTAGAGCGCCAGCCTTGAGCTGAAGAGCTGAGGGACAGTGCCCAGACCCAAAGTTCAGGTCCCATGACCAACCAAAAAAGAAGAAGAAGAAGAGGAGGAGGAGGAGGAGGAAGAAGTGGAAGAAGAGGAAGAAGAAAGGAAGAGAAGGGAGGAAGGAGGGAGGGATGGAGGAGGTAAGTTTATTACTGGAAGTAGCAAAGTTCAAATAATGTAGATTACTCTGGTTCTGATCACTAAATCAGATTACGGAGCAGTCATTACACAGATGCGTTATCCTGGTGGGAAGCTAGGTTGGAGCTCAGTACACTGTTTTGGTGATTTGTTTAAAGGATTACAAGTATTTCGAAACGAGGCAATTCTACAGACAAGTGCAAATAAAATCCAAGAGGGGAGAGCGGGGACCTGGGGGACGGAGCGGGGCGGCTGCCGGACGGGAGAGCTCCCGGAGCTCCACGGAGCCCCCGGGGGCGGAGGGGCTGGCCCCACCGGCACACGCGCTCGGCACGGGCCTGCCGTGGGCGCAGGAATCTGCGCAGTGCTGCGGAGGGAGCCCGGGCGGTGGCACAGGGGGCGCTTGCTCTGGATGAAAGGCCGTCAGGCACCGCGCATGGGGAAACAGGACCAGCGCAAACAAGGCACGCACGCAGGGACAGGAGTCGCGTGGTCAGATGGCGGCTGGGAACGCGGAGCAGCAGGTAGTGAGCCCCAGTAAGCCGGACTCCTGAAGGATTAGAGACCGCTCGCGGGCCCTCCGAGGTCACCTCTGAAGAGGGGGCACAGAAAGAATCAAAGCAGGGGCGAAAGAGACGAGAAGGTCTAGGAGGCCCCGAAGGACGCGAGAGCAACCCGAGGTGCTGAGCTGCTGCCGTTTGGACGGACGGGAGGGAAGAGTGGTGGAAAACGGGCCCCACCGTGACAGCACATCACGGATCCCAGTCCGGCCAGCGAGACCTCATCCCGACCACTCCGCAGGACGCACCGTCTGAGCACCACTGACGCTGCTGATGGCCCGCTAGGCCCCACATGGAGGCAGAGGTGGTGAGCCCCGGGGCGGCCGCAGCCCCGCCAGCACCGCGAGGCGTCCCTGCACCTCTGTGCTCCCCGCAGAACCAGATCTGAGACAAAGACCCGCCCGACCACCGCCAGACCAAGAGGCTCGGCGGCCACCACTGCGCCCGCCTCTGGCCGTTCCCCACACAGCAGCGGCCAGGACAGAGCCCCTGGCTGTCCTAGGTGCACACACACGGCCAGACCCCTCCGTCCCCACGGCGGGGCCGAGCGGATGCCCAGGCCCGGTCTCCGGGGGCCGCGGCGCCGGGCGCGAAGCCTCGCCGCTGGCTGGCTAAGAGCTGGGTGGCGTTTGTTCTCCGGGGTGCTGAGTTTCCATCCCACTGACTGAGGGCTCGGCTTCTCGCCATCGGTCGTTACCATCCTTAGTACCCATCCCTGAGAGGACGCAGTGACATCTTGGTAAGACCTGCGTGAAAAGATTTAAACTCCATGTCCCTTTGGCAGGCCTGCTGCTGGGGAATCTACCGGAACTTGAGCGTGGACACTTAACACTGGTGGGTAGAGGAGGAGACAGGGGTGTGGGGCCAGGGGAGGAGGGGGAGGAGGAGGAGGAGGAGGAGGAGGAGGAGGAGGAGGAGGAGGAGCAGGAGGAGGAGGAGCAGGAGGAGGAGGAGGGGGAGGAGGAAGAAGAGGAGGAAAAGGAGGGGGAGGAGGGGGAGGAGGGGGAGGAGGAGGAGGAGGAGGAGGAGGAGGAGCAGGAGGAGGAGGAGGGGGAGGAGGAGGAGGAGGAGGAGGTAGGGGTGTGGAGACAGGGGAGGAGGAGGAGGAGGAGGAGGAGGAGGAGGAGGAGGAGGAAGCAGAGGCTGAAGCGGGGTGTGAGGATCAGCGTGAGAGCAGATGGCGTGCTCTATCTAAACCAACACAAGAAAGTAATTCTCCCACAAGGGAAATAGCTGGGAGGGGAGGGGAGGGGAGGGAGGCAGAGGGAGGGGAGGGAGGGGTGGGGAGAAGGTCTAGAATCCATAGCTAAGATAAAGGGCGTCCCTCCAAGATTCCACACCAAACCAGACAGGAATTGTCCCCCCGGGTGGGCGGACTGAAGCTACAGCACAGATGTTGTCTCTTCTTCTCCGTTTCCTAATTTAGCAAACCTCTGCCTCTTGTAAAAAAAAAAAAAATAAGAAGAAGAAGAAGAAGAAGAAAAAAGCAGCTGTGTCGGCCACCCGATCCTGGGCATCAGGAGCCCCCCCCCCCCCGCGTCTCCTTGGGGCCCGGTGGTCCTGGGGCCCAGGCCCCCGCAGCCCCCTTCCATACCTCACCCACGCTCCCCAGGCTCCACACACACAGGCAACTGCAGACACAGCGCCATCCCCGACGCCTGCTCCCAGGGACAGCCCGCTGGGGTGCCCGGCCCCCTGCCCGGCTGGTAATGGAGGCTCAGGAGACGCCTCTGGGGGTTCTTGGCTCTCTGGCTGACCAGGGAGCTCTGGGATCGGGCGTCCCGGGAGCCACGGCGGTGCCTGATTTCCTGAAATGCGTGCCTTTCCTGCTTGAGTGTGTGCCAGAAGATGTTCTACCTGAAAAGAAAGCCACCCACCTGGGTGACTGAAGCCCCCGCCCTGCGTGGCTGTGAGCCGCGGGTCTCCGGCTCAGGGCTCAGGACAGCGCCCCTGCTGCGCTCAGGGCCCGGGCCAGCCCAGACACTTGGAATCAAGGAGTAATCCTCACGTCCGTCGCCCAACGGACAGCAGATTTCTGGCTGGCACCGGGTCCAATACCGATTATTCCAAGTCATTGTAAGTGCACATACATTCAACATTCAAAATGGACGCTTACTTTGATCAATAGAATATATTTCCAAATTTCCCAAAAAGAAAATTAACAGGACTGGACTCCTTCTCAAGTATGCTTCTGTTGATAAAGGTAAAAGCCCAATTCAAACTAGAGACAGCGCATTGCCAAAATGAAATGCTTTGCAGCAAGGAATATTTTAGAAAGAGAAACATTGTGATGATATGAAAACTTGGGCTCTGGTTGCTATTAAACACACACGCAAATGTACACACACCCATACACACCCATACACACATACATACACATGCATACACACATACACACATACACACATGTACACACACCCATACACACATACACACATACATACACATGCATACACACATGCATACACATGCATACACACACACACACACTCAGGATTATCACCACCACAGCAAACAGAAACAGTATTTATTGTTTCTTCCGCAATACTCTGCTAGCCAGGAAGTTCTTACGTCTGCTCTGTGCCTGTGTGTGTTCTGGCAATGGGTCCTGAACTTGGGGCCTGGGCGCTGTCCCTGGGCTCTTTTGGTCAAGGCTAGTGCTCTACCACTTCGAACCATAGCTCCACCACTTGGTGGTTCACTGGCGATAAGAGTCTCACGGGCCTCTCTGCCCGGGCTGGCTTCGAACCACGGTCCTCCCATCTCAGCCTCCTGAGTAGCTAGGATGACAGGCATGAGCCACTGGTTCCCGGCTTGGTCTGTTTTTGAAAGTTTCTTCAGGGAAGGTGTCTGTATGACCCAGGGTGAGAAAATAGCTGGTATTACAGCTGGTTGATGCTGGATATGAATCAATCTGCCGCAGCCAGGGAGCTCATCACCATCAGCTCTTCTGCAGTGGCCCAAGTCTACATGACTCGGGTTTAGTGAAGTACACAGCTCCAACTCCCCAGATTCAGCAGATGACACCAACCACCTAACCTCCGGCCCTGAGATGCTAGTGTGGAAAGACGGCCAGCTGCTTCTAAAACAGCTCACTGTCCCTAACAGAGGATCACAGCTAACACGCCCGTGTGAGGTTAAAAAATAAAAGTCGCTCGAGGCCAAAGGTCACAGGTCCTCATTCACGTCAGTACAGACGAAGTGCACTGTGCATATTTAACAACCCTTTAAACGCATTAAAACTGTGCCGTGGGCAGTTTGTGTACCGTGCGCTGGGCAGGGCGCAGGGGCAGGGGGACACCTGGCTGTGGGGGTCAGAGCAGGCGGAGAGATGCGATCAGAAAGCAGGAGTGTGGGAACTGTGCGGGACACCGCGTGGAAACAGCCCAGCCACTCAGGGCGGACTCTGTGCCTCTGGGGGGCCGGCGAGGCCCAGCTCCTCCCGGGGAAGGGGACACGGGCGGGTCAGCTCCTCCCGGGGAAGGGGACGCGGGCAGGGGGCATCTCCCAAGCTTCTTCCCAGCCCAGCCCAGAGCAGCCGCCATCTTTGAAGCACACAGTAGACATGAAGAATGACCTGCGACGTTCATCTGTGCCACCCTAACCTTCATCACCCCCCCCCCCCCCCGCTCCACGGCGCATGGAAGCGTCGGACGCCGCGTCCCCAGGTGGTGGCCGGCGGTGGAAGGACTCGGTGGGTGGGGTGGGGGTCTGGGCTCCATGGAGTCAGTGTGAAGACCTGCGTGACCCCGAGCTCCACAGCGGTCCGTCAGACAATAAACCTCCTCGGCCCGAGACCGCCGCCTTCTCCCCGTCCTACAATAACAACTCGATTTCGCGAATGCTCTTTTTGAACAAATACAAAGATTGTTTCTCTCGGGCTAATTTTGCGACCGACTGACAGCCAACTCAGGTTGTGTAGGAAGGCGAGAGCGAGAGAGGTGGGTCATAAGAAGAAAAGATGTCATGTAGAAGTGGATCCGAAAACAGCCACCATGGCGTGGTTTCTGTCTGAGCAAGATGGAAATACTTCGGGGTGGAGGGGAGGCCACGTGCAGGGGTCGGGAAGCGAGCGGGGGCCACGCGCAGGGGTCTGGGAGCGAGCGGCGGCCACGCGCAGGGGTCGGGAGCGAGCGGGGGCCACGCGCAGGGGTCGGGAGCGAGCGGGGGCCACGCGCAGGGGGTCGGGAGCGAGCGGTCTCTAGTGTCCCCAGCAGGACACGCAGCTGGCTGGAGTCAGGTGCCCGTGGAAGACGGACAGTGTGCTCCACCATCAGGAGACTTGCCTGGGCCACGGGGCGACACTCCACGGGGGAGGCCGGCAAGGGGGGGGGACAGGATGAATTCACGATGGACGCAAGGATGGAAAGGGTCACCCCACACCCCACGAACAACAACAACAACAACAACAACAACAACAGAGCCCTGTTGCCAAACCAATCTAGCGCTTCAGTGTGCCAGCCAACAGCCGTCCCGCGGCTCGGTAAAGGCAGAGACCAGCAGAGTGCGTCTCAGATGCTCCCTGGTCTTTTATGGAGGGACAGACTCGCAATTCAGCTTCTCAGTGATTGACATCCTCAGTTTGCATTAGAGAAAAAAGAAAAAGAAACGCAGCTAGGACAAGACACAGCAGCATAAAGTTCGCTTCAGAGAAAACACGTACAGGACGCTTGGATGCTTCTGGAAAAAGGAAAGGAAAGAAACTAGACAGACAACGGGAGCATTGCTGCTGAGGCTCCTGTTCAATGCAGGCGGGCGGCGGGGCGCCCGGGCCTCCCCCTGCCCCTGCACCCCTGCCCCGGGCCTCCCTGCGCCCCCTGCCCCCACGTGCCCCCCTGCCCCCCCTGCCCCTGCCCGGGCCTCCCCCTGCCCCCCTGCCCCCCTGCCCCTGCCCCCCTGCCCCTGCCCGGGCCTCCCCTGCCCCCCTGCCCCCCTGCCCCGGGCCTCCCCTGCCCCCCTGCCCCTGCCCGGGCCTCCCCTGCCCCCCTGCCCCCCTGCCCCCCTGCCCCCTACCCCCTGCCCTGCCCGGGCCTCCCCTGCCCCCCTGCCCCCTGCCCGGCCTCCTGCCCCCCTGCCCCCCTGCCCCCCTGCCCCTGCCCGGGCCTCCCCTGCCCCCCCTGCCCCCCTGCCCCCCTGCCCCCCTGCCCCTGCCCGGGCCTCCCCTGCCCCCCTGCCCCCCCTGCCCCCCCTGCCCCCCTACCCCCTGCCCCTGCCCGGCCTCCCCTGCCCCCCTGCCCCTGCCCGGGCCTCCCCTGCCCCCCTGCCCCCTGCCCCCCTGCCCCCCTACCCCTGCCCCTGCCCGGGCCTCCCTGCCCCCTGCCCCCCTGCCCGGGCCTCCCTGCCCCCTGCCCCCCTGCCCCCCTGCCCCTGCCCGGGCCTCCCCTGCCCCCCTGCCCCCCTGCCCCCCTGCCCCCCTGCCCCTGCCCGGGCCTCCCCTGCCCCCCTGCCCCCCTGCCCCCTGCCCCCCTACCCCTGCCCTGCCCGGGGCCTCCCCTGCCCCCCTGCCCCTGCCCGGGCCTCCCCTGCCCCCCCTGCCCCCCTGCCCCCCTGCCCCCCTACCCCCTGCCCCTGCCCGGGCCTCCCCTGCCCCCCCTGCCCCCCTGCCCGGGCCTCCCCTGCCCCCCTGCCCCCCCTGCCCGGGCCTCCCCTGCCCCCCTGCCCCCCTGCCCGGGCCTCCCCTGCCACCCTGCCCCTGCCCGGGCCTCCCCTGCCCCCCCTGCCCCTGCCGGGCCTCCCTGCCCCTGCCGGGCCTCCCCTGCCCCCCTGCCCCCCTGCCCGGGCCCTCCCCTGCCCCCCTGCCCCCCCTGCCCGGGCCTCCCCTGCCCCCCTGCCCGGGCCTCCCCTGCCCCCCTGCCCGGGCCTCCCCTGCCCCCCTGCCCGGGCCTCCCCTGCCCCCCCTGCCCGGGCCCTCCCCTGCCCCCCTGCCCCCCTGCCCCCCTGCCCCCCCTGCCCCTGCCCCGGGCCTCCCCTGCCCCTGCCCCCCCGGCCCCTGCCCGGCCCCTCAGCCCGCCAGCCGGGCACGGCCTCCCACGCCGCGGCCCTGCTGAGAGACGGTGCGTTTGATGTCAGCGAGAGGGGCGACGGGAAGGAGAAGGTCGTGGAAAACACACACGGGAGCCGCCCGAGGGTGGCGGGCGGTGAGGAGCCGTCGACCCCGCAGAGGCGATCAGACACGGGCCCGCTCCGCCCGCTCCGGGCAACTCGGGGGGCATCCGTGCGGTCTTCCCGCTAACTCACCACGCCCAGGACAAAGAAACGCAGAGGTTAGCCGTCGTTCGAGACCTGCCACGCTGCCCGAGGCTTCCCACGGCCGGGGAGGTAGAGATGGCTCAGGAAGAAGATGCAGCAAACAGACGGGCCGACTAACGGGGACAGCCTTCTGCCCGCGGGCCACTCCCCGGCACCCCAAGCCCTCGCGCACGAGTGCCCCAGCCTCTAGATGTCTCTGAGCTGCCCGTGGATAACGGGACACGGCGCTGCCCTGACCCCTGCGTGCGCGTGGGGGGCGCATGGACCCGTGGCCGGCCAGCGAGGCCCTGTCCCCCGCGCCTCTGCTCCGCCTGCCTCCCCTCCACCTGTCAGGCGAGGACGGATCCAACAAGGACCCCAGGACTCCCGAGGGGGGGCCCGCCCGTGACCAGCACCGGCCTGGCCTCCCCCTCACACACACCCCGCCCCCCATCCCTCGGGTCCCTCGGGACTCCCAACCATCTCGCTGGACCCGCACTCACCCCCGATGCTTAGAGGCGCAGGGCAGTTCCAAGTTAGTAGAAGTCTCCTCGTCTACGTTTTTTGGGTGAGCTTTTCATTGTTCTTCCCATCTCCTTGAGATCTTTGGAGGGTTCGCAGGAGATGATCTGGGGGTTCACAAACCCCTGATCTGGGCGAAAAGCTCTCCAAAGAACATAAACGAGATTCCAGCAGGGGAAGACGCGACTTGAAAGGGGATTTCGCTCAACGCACAGCCACATTTTTATTACGTAGATGGTCTATTCTGAAATAAAGACCTGCGCCTCGGCTGATATAAATGGGCCATAAGTATTATGCCAGCAACATTTTCTACTTTCCAGGTATCTAACAAGGACGTCTTCCTGAATTCATTCATAGCAGCACTAATAAATGCATACGTGTTAAAGATCAGAATCTACCTTTAATTTAAAAAAAAAAAAAAGGAAACTGCAAGAAACAGAGCCGTTTTCCTCAAAGGCTCGTTAATACATTTGCATTTTACACTTGCCCCCGAAGGGAGCCTGAGACAGAGGTTATTTTTTATTTTAAGTGTCACTTGGTATTCCCTTTATTGCCGCAGCATCCCTGTAGGTCAGGACACCGTAAAGATCAGCCCATGCAAATCACCCGGGGACAGATGACAAAAGTCAAAGGAGCTGCCAGGAGGACACAGCCACGGAGCCCGGGCATCGGCACAGGGAGGGAACAGATGGTAAACGCCCGCGTGCACCAGCAAAGGTGTTATCTACCCGGGAAATACAAAGGGCGGCCCGAGGGTCATGAACCCACTCGCTTCTGGGAGAGCCTTTCTCCTCTCACTGTAACATCAGCCCGGTTTCATAAACAGACAGTGGGGAAGAAAGAAAGAAGAAATCACTTCCTATGGTCAGTGCTCGGGTGGCCTTGCTCTGGGCCCGGGTTCCGACTCTGACCTTGAATGGAGTTGGCGCGGCTCCTTCCCGTGGTCCAGCACATCCTTAAATAGCAAAGCGGATTGTCTAGATGAGGCCGGTGGGGGCAGGCTGGGTCTGCCCTTAGCCGTTAAAACCACGGGGCTGTCGGTAAAGGACATTGGGAGGTGCCCAGGACAGAGCAGCAGGAAGTAAATTGGCTTCTTCATCCAGGAGCCCCATGTCTGTGAAGACCTGACCGGCGTCAGCCAAGCTCCACTTAACGCCAATGTCCGGTGCAACTCGGAGTCGCTCCGCGGGAAGCAGACTCTGGAAACCTGCTCCGAAACACAGGGTAACATTTCGGGCACTGGCTCACTCAAATCCTGCTCTGTGATTTCACACTCACCAGACGACGAGCACGCGTGCAAATCTCTCTCGTGTATCACACACTTTCCCCCAGCCCCTTCTCCTCCCTCCCGTGGAGACTAAGACGCAGGAATGGATCTTACACACGCACAAGGGAACTATTTTCAATCGTTGGAATTTATGTTTGCTTATGACTTCGTCATTCAAGATTGGCTGGAAATGATTTTTAAAAGCATCTTAGGGGAAAGGGGGCCCGTGAAACCGACGTCTTCACACCCAAGGAGTGTAGGGGAGCACTCTGGGAGCACGGAGGGGTGAGGGAGGCGGGGGGGCGGACAGGAGAGCGGGGCTGCGCCCTCGGAAGCAGAGATCGCTAGGACCAGGCCCGCCAGCTCCCAACCACAGCGGCCTGCAGAAAGCCTGTCATTTTCACCATTTATTCACAACAGAGTGTGCGTCTCCCCCAGGAAGCCCGGTGTGCGGGTGCACACCCCCAGAGGCTGTCGTGGTCACTTCTACCACGGTGCTGGGGACAGGAAGAGGTTCGTGAAAGCACCGAAGAGTCGCAGGCAAAACCCACCTCGGGCCTCTGCTCAGATGCAGCCTTCATCTGAGAGAAGGGAAGGGAGGGGAGGGGAGGAGAGGAGAGAAGAGGAGAGGGGAGGGGAGGGAAGGAGAGGGGAGGGGCGGAGAGGGGAGGGGAGGGGAGGAAAGGGGAGGGGAGGGAAGGAGAGGGGAGGGGAGGAGAGGGGAGGGGAGGAGAGGAGCAGAGGGGAGGGGAGGGGAAAGGGAGGGAGAGAGGGGGAGAGAGAGAGAGAGAGAGAGAGAGTGTGTGTGTGTGTGTGTGTGTGTCTGGGCGCTGTCCCTCAGCTCTTCAGCTCAAGGTGAGCGCTCTACCACGAGCCACAGCACCATCTCTGGTTTTCTGGTGGTTTATTGGAGATGAGAGTCTCACAGAGTTTTCTGTCCAGGCTGGCTTTGAACCGCGATCCTCAGATCTCAGCCTCCTGAGAAGCTGGGATTTACAGGCTAGGACCTGGAATCCTGACAGCAGGACCTGGCTTTCTCTTCGCCACACAAAAGAATAAATAAATAATAAAATCAAAAGACCTGGTACTGCTACACCCGGCTGTCAATGTCCGCATTCGACCGGGGCTGGACCTGCGTACTAGGACGCCCCCCCAGGGCCCGCTCTCACGCACCTCGCAGATGCTGACTCTCCAGCCTGACCTCCTGTGACCTCCGCTGACCCTAAGCAGTGGTGAGTGTCGGGGGCGGGGCGGGGCCACCCTGCCTGTCCCCTGAGACTCATGTGGCCCAGGAGATGGTGCCAGCACACAGAACTCCCCCTGGGAAGCACGGGGCCACGTCTCCCGTGTGGCAGCCCACAACTCATCTCCCAGGGCAAGCCCGCGGTCCCTCCGTCGCCTGCATGTAGGCGGGAACGCTGAAAATATTCCTCTCTCCCTCACATGTATCCCTTCCCCTTGGTACAGACAGACGGACTGTCTCAGATGCCCACGGCTCCTAGCAAGGCTAGTTACTGAAGGTGTGTCTGAGGAAATGCGAGTGGCCCGGCCACGCCCCGGCCGGCCCCGCGAGTCCTCTTCCCAAGGCCTGCGCCCCGGACCGTGCTAACGGGGTCCCCCCCTCGGCCGCGGGGCGGCTCGGTGGTCCTTTATCAGGGTTTAAACGTTGCATCAAAAGCACAAGGACTTCTGGTTCTGTTACGCATACGCTTCAATTTCTTCTATCCCATCAAATAGAATCAGACACTGGTCTCTGCATTGGCCAACCACATTTTTAGGTTAAAAATTAGACTATGCCATAAAGAGACTCGAGGGGTGTGGACAGACTCACGCAGGCCCACGCTCCCCAAGCATCTCAACACACGCTGCTGGGCTCGGGAGGGCCGTGTGCGCATTGCTTCCTTGGTTTAATTAATCAGTCTACGAGCTGTGATCCAAGTTGACAATCACAGCTCCGATTTGCTCGGGCACATGGCTTGATCTGACTCTCTGGGCCCGCACAGAGCCCCTGGCTCTGCGGATGTGTGCGGGGGCTGATGGAATGTGACCCGGGCAGGGCCACGGTGCCAGCGTCCGCACCGCTGGCTGCCTCCTGACCGCTCGCTCGGATCTACATACACTGACCGGCCGGCTCTAAATGAAAGGGAAAACCTACCTGCAGACACGGCGCTCCGAGAGGTAAGCATCAAGGTCACACCAAGCCAGCTCTACCGGGACGTGAAAAGACAGCCGGAGACAGAGCTCCGATACTCCCGGAGTCCAACACTCCCAGAGTCCAACACTCCGGCTCTGAGCCCCAGGCATCGATAATCCACCAAAAGCAGCACTCCGTGCATCCTCAGCACGGAGCACGCTACCGGACGCACGGCAACCACTCAGCCCTTTGATGGTTGGATGGACGAGCGGGAACCACAGCGTAACAAAATACAGATGGGGCGGCCTGTTCCCGTTAGCAAGCGACGGAGCCTGACCTGATGAATCCAATCATGGGCAGGTCCTGAGGCACCGGCACTCAAAGGCTCAGACCCGTGTCCGGAACCCCATCCTGCTCGGGACTGGGGGTGTCACACCCCTCCTTCCCTTCATGGGGTCCGGCTGTCGGCACAACCCCACCCCCCGGGACGGTCTTGGGAATTCACGGAGAGGAAAGTGTACTTGGCTGAACAAAGATGGTGCGCTTCACACTGAGTCATCCAGAGTCCAAGAGTCAGGACTTGTGGAAGTCAACAAGGGGGTGCCACTCCACACCATAGGACAGCACCCCGCACCACGGGACAGCACCCCGCACCACGGGACAGCACCCCGCACCACGGGACAGCACCCCACACCACAGGACAGCACCCCACACCACGGGACAGCACCCCACACCACGGGACAGCACCCCACACCACGGGACAGCACCCCACACCACGGGACGGCACCCCGCACCACAGGACAGCACCCCGCACCACGGGACAGCACCCCACACCACGGGACAGCACCCCACACCACGGGACGGCACCCCGCACCACGGGACAGCACCCCACACCACAGGACAGCACCCCACACCACGGGACGGCATCTGGGTAGATAGGTTAGTCTCGCCAAGCAAAGAGTTGTACCAAACTGTCTCCCAAACGCGCCACGCTTGTGTCAGGACAGGAAGGAGCAGCGCAGACTTGTGGGCTTTGTCCTTTTCCCGCTCACGGGGTCCCGACTCCTCCTAAGTTCCGGCCTGCAGGTGAACACACGGCCCTCGAGCCCACGGGGCTCAGGCCTGTGGGGCTCCGACACAAGCTCCTTCACACCCTTGCTCTTAACCCGGATCGAGGATTCCGAGTGCCTACAGAATCCTTTTTCTTCATCGTTCTTTTGTTTAATTCTGTTTACTAAATCCACCTTTTAAATGTAACCCTGATGCAGAAATAGGGTGGGTTTTGGTTCTGTGGGGTTTGGTTGCTGCCTCAGCTTCAGAGTAAACATCGGTTAATTATCCGGGCGCAGGAGCTGGAACCTTCCGATTATGTCAGAATCATCCCAGCTTAACAGACCAGGACAGAAAACCGCCAACATGGTGGCCCCGCCAGGCTGATTGTTTCCTGCAGATCTATAGGGAACGTTTGAATAGCAATGTTTCTGTAATGCTGGCACCATCAAACAGAGCATCCCGGTGACTCCGGAGCCCATCCGCCCAGGCACATGTGCAGCGTTCTGATAAAGCCCAGAAAGATGTGTTTCCATGTCAACAGTTTTAAAGGTTGGAACTATTTTGAGTTGTTAATATAAACTTTGATATTAGCTGGTTGACTTTGATGGTTTTTGCAAAGAGTAAATTCTAACGCAATTATAATGTCTGCTGAAATGCATTAAATCTCTAGAGAAACTGGAAAAATGTGTACCCGTGACAGGTCTGTCAATCACTGCTTCCTCTGATGAGGTGACATTAGCATGTGATTTTTGTTAACCAGGGTGGGGAAAAGGACAATCTAGTATTCTGTCGTGGTCCCAAGCTAAAATAGTATCACTTGTTCTTGATTCCTCCAGAGTCTCTCTGTAAATGACCAAAACAGTAAAAACAAAAACAAATAAATCCTTGTGCCCATGTCTGGAGGCATTAAACATCTCATCAGCTCATTAATATTCAGCAAATTACAATATAATTATCATAACCACAGGCGGAAACCTGAAGAACCGTCATGAGTCTAAGCGTGTTACCAAGAAGAGCCTCTTTTTTTTTTCTTTCCCTGTGACTCAGAGACAAAAAATAACCATTCATTCATGTGAGGATTCTGAATCTCCATAGGAAAAATAAGAATCACCGGGGGGGGGGGGGAGGAGGGGGTGGCACCTGTCCCTGGCCATCACGAACCCCATCCTCTCCTCTGGGATTTTCCAGCAGTGGAGGAGGAGGAGGCGGGAAGAGACGCGGGGCAGGAAGGACTGTGGACGTGGGCGAGCTCGGACTGGAGGTGGAGAGGAAGACTCTGGAAGTGAAGGCACACACAGCGCTGGAAAACCCCAGTTCTACACTTCCTAGATTTTCTCAGTTATTCTACAAAAAGAAAATAAAAATACAAAACAAAAGAGCCAACCACCACACCGAGGAGCGTGACCCGGAGTGACGGCGACACTACGTCTACCTGAGGGCTTGCCTGTCAACCCTGCCGGCTCTGTGGGGATCAAAAGATCCAACCTAAACATCACAGGAACGGGAGGAGGAGAAGAGACAGACCCTGGGCCTATCGAGAACCTGTGCAATAAGCAGCGATAAGCAGAGAGACGGGTGGAGGCGTACAGAGCAGGCAGGGGCAGATCAGAACTGCCGTTTTCACCGGACAGCAAAGGCCAGGTGCCGACTGCGTCACGGGGGTGGGTGTGCTCCACATGACCCGTCGAGCCCACGCAGCCCCTGGGCCAGCGGCCTGGAACCTGACCCCTTTCCTCCTGCTTTCTAAGTCCATGTGGTACTAGGGATGTCGCTTGGTGGTAAAATACGGGACTAGCCTGCCCAAGGCCCTGGGTTAGAGCCCCGGAACCACGAGGAAAACAAAATCCCCCCAAAACACAGCCCTTGTTCTTTTTGCTCTCGCACCACTCTTCAGAGATTTAGACACGTATAAATCCCATCCACAAGTTCACTCAGTGTCTTGTTTGACCAAAAAATACGTACATTGAAGGTGCCGCAGCGCAGGAATAACAATTTTAAAGAACTGCCTATGTTTCCGTCTCCCCTTAAGGCCCACGATAATGAGAGCTGCACACTATGAAGAAGGTGCATCCACGCTGGACGTCACGGGTGACGGGAAGTGGGCGGGTTTTGTTAGGGTTTTGTTCATCCTATGGCTTATGTTTCCCAGGATGAGTGTGTATGATTCATTTAAAAAAAAAAAAAAAAAAAAAGTTACTAAGACAAAATCGTTCAGCAAGTATAACCAGGACCTGTGACAAGGGCATGTCGTGTGCTTTTGTTGGCACGCCGATACCTTGGTAGCCAGGGACTTTGTGGCTGTGTGCTGGGCTGGGCCGGGCTAAGGTGTGAGCCCCAGGACAGGACAGGAGAATCTGCTGGAACACTCAGGCAACGGAAGCTCTGGGGGATCCAAACCATGCCCCGGAGGGTCAGCAGGAAGGGGAGCAGAGCAACAGACTGTCACGGACGCCTGCGTGAACTCCTACCCTTACACGCTGCACCTAACTGGGCTGAACTCCTACCCTTACACGCTGCACCTAACTGGGCTGAACTCCTACCCTTACACGCTGCACCTAACTGGGACCGTTTTCTGTCCCCAGACAAATTCAAAAGAGCCAACGCAAACTTCACTCGCAGCTGTTTGCTAACGGGAGGTTAAAACAGACATTTTTTTTGGTGATAACATCCAAGCAATACAGCACACAGGACAAATATTGACCGAAGTTAAGCCTAAACCAATATTTTACCCTCCGGTAATAAATCTTGATACCCAGAAAACTCAGATTCTTATTTCTGGCTGCAAATATAATTAATAGCATTAGGGAAGAGATAGCAATCTCTTTGCCTTGACCTTGAGATTTAATTGGAGGAAAGTTTAGATTTAGGATCAATTGTCTCAGGAAGGAAGGAGGAGGCACTTTGGCAAACCATCTCCCCCTCCCCTTTATGTCTGGAAGGCTTTGGGTGATTTTCAGACCTGCATGCCTGTCCACTATTTGTCACCAGCCTTGGTGTTGATGGCAGACCTGGAGTAGGCCGCCCCATCGTGGAGTAAACGAATGATACCCTCTCATCAACACTTGACAAGCACACCGAATGGGAAAGCCGGGGCGTGAAGTTTACCTTGGCTAGGACGGGGAAATGGTGGACACAGGGAGCAGCAGTCCAATATCTGTCCACCAGACTCGGGGCCTCCCAGCCGGCTAATGGAAATGACTTGTCATTTTATTATTCACTGATGCTTAAGTACTTCACACACACACACACACACACACACACACACACACACACACACACACACACACATAATGGCCTCCTAAAAATTATGAATCAAGTATAGTGCTTTCTCTGGACTTTCTCACCCATCAGAATGTCTCTTAAGTATATTTCTATCCTGGTTGATCTGAAAAAATCTTGACGTAATCCTTCCAGCCACCCTAGAAAGCGCTAACAACCACAATTGTGTTTTTTGAAGATAAGGCAACTAAAGGCAGAGAGCCGTTAGGTGCTGCTCCTTCCTGTGGCCACAGGCTGGCCCGTGCTGGCGCCGGGACTCGGCCGGTCAGTCCCCCGCGCTCATGCGGTTACACACGTAGAGCCGTGCCAACACGTTCCTTGCGTCTCCAGCTGCGTAGGACCAACAAAGCCACGGCAAGCAGCAGGCTGGGAAATGCTCCTTGAGGCTGGAACACCTGCCAGCGTGTCTTCTGAACTCTTGTTTCTGCCAAGTCAAGAGCCGGAGTCTCCAGGTGCCATCCATCCCACCTTTCATTTTTGTTTTTTTTTGTTTCATGGAACATTTACTCCCAAACTACTTGAAAGTAACGTGGCCGGGGGCCTCTCTGGGTGAGCACGAGGAAGGACACACAGCAGTCCAAAGTCTAAGCCTTGGTCCCGCGTCGTTGGGCGACAGCCAGCACGAAGAACCCACCCGTTGCTCGGAGACATTGGTCGTTTTGGGAAAGAGAGGACAGGACAGACGACGTGAAGGACTTTCTTCACGCTGCCCGTTGGAGGCGTTTTCAGCATATGGATTCCATAGCTGGCTGGGATGGGCATTGACGTCTGGGCCTGGACTTGGTGTCCAGCCGACGGGCGGGAGGAGGGGCTGGCCACACTGGTCCCCCTCCGGTCCCCAGGTCCCACGGGCCAGCCTGCCTGAGGCCCTCCCTTGCTGGGGACGGGTGGAGACTCCTTGCCACACAGTTGCTCTCCCGCCAGCCCTCCACCTAGGACAACAAAAGCAAGGGCTGCCCGCTGCAGCCGGCAGCGCAGGACCAGGCAAGGAAGACCAGGCGCTGGTCTTCCTTTCGTCCTCTCTAAATCCTGGGCTTGAACCGGCGGAGCTCTCTGGTCCCTCCCAGGTCAGTAACGCCAAAGGGACTCCACGTTTTCAGCCTCTCTGCTGAGCCATCAAGATACAGATACATGGATGTGTGTGTGTGTAAAACGTCATTTTGTCTCAGGATGCAAGACGAGTTTCTCTGAGGTCGCAGGAATTACGTGTGGGTTGTTATTCGGCCTCTACTGGCACGGAGCCGAGCACTCTCGGCTCCCGTGCTGGTTTTGACGTGTGGTACTGGGCTTGAGGGTACTTTCATGCACTCGGTTGAGGCATAAAAATAATTGGCTTATTAACTGCAGGCCACGCTCTAGATCTGAGGAAGGTGGGTGGAAGCCACCTTGGACATCGGTATTCGGCTCCAGGAAGGAGAGCGCAGGTGCAGTGCCTATGCCCAGCCCCGGCTCGGGTCCACAGCACAGGACATAAGCAGCAGCAGGTAACCGGGTTCGATGTCACGCTCTGTGCAGTGCCTGATGGTCACGTGTTCGGTCACCTACTTCAACAACCCCATGAGGGGACCGTGCCAGCCCCTCTGTGCCCCGCGGGGGCTGAGGATCGGGAACCCCACAGAGCCCCAGGAGTCCCGCCATTCGTCTGCGCCCGCCGGGCGGCCTTCCCTGCTTCCCGCTGCCTCTGTCCAGGGCTAATTTCCCATCGTGGCCGGTGAGCAGATGCTCCCACGGGACGGGGCTGCCTCCCTCCCCCCCCACTAGCCCCGGCACTGAACGCGGTAGCCGCCGGCCATGCTTGTGATCTACAAAGGAAAGATCTGCCCACCGGGGTCTTCCTCGTGATGATGTAATTAGCTCCTAGACATACCTAACAAATTTATTTCTAATCACCAGGGAGGGGGTGGGCGGAGAAAGTGCCATTCATCTTGGATTTCTGTGCCGCGGCCGCGGTTAATAAGCTCGGCCCTCCTCCCCAGGCAACGCCTTCCTTGCTGGTTGTTCAAAGATTCGGGGGCAGCAGAGCGTTCTTCAAGAACAGTGGGGAATTTTAGCATTTATAAAGGGGTCTCGGGCACTCTTAAATTGCTTCTCCAAACCTGGCAAAGACATAGGAGCCCGAAATCCTCTCAGCTGTAAACTGACCCCAGCCTGAGGAACAGGTGAAGCTCTTAATAACGTCGTGGCGATTGTGATTCAAAGACACAACAAGGGACACTCTGTGCAAACAAATCCAGCTGTTCAAGATGACCGAGCTGGGTGTCTTTGAGGAGTAAGATCGTGTCTGGAGCTATTGTGGGGAATATTTTTTTTTCCTGAATCAGGTCTCAGACATGAAAATAATTTGAACTAACATAATCCATCACCTTAATTATGAGTCAAGTGTGTAATGTGAGGTCCGGCATTCACCACTAACATAAAAGCCCTAAAGTACGCAGAATAATGATGCCATCGTTTCAATACATATTGCCAGACAGGAAAGGCCTAGGATCCCGGGGAAAGGCAAGCGTCTGCCTGTTAACCACACATGTGAGGTCCAAACATATGTCTGGAACCCAAGATCACGAGCGCCTCCTTTAAAAGTCATCTTCAAAACCAACGCGAGGCCAGAAGCCAGCGCTGTGGGTCTGGCGGTGGACGGAGGCGTTGGGAAGTGACAGGGCCCCGGCCAACCCCAGCAGGAACTCCTGTCAGAAATGGTACATCCTGGAGGAGAAAGCCCTTCTCCAGGGAGGGGAGGCTGACCGGAGGCGTGCTAAGAATGAAAATAAGAACAAACCACCCAGGAAACCGGAAGGGAGTTCCACAGATGTTTTTGGAGTCTTGAGACGTCTTGAAGTCAATTAGCCAAGAGGCCGAATGGGTGGTGTAGTCAGTTACGTGGACAGCTGAGCACGCGCAAGTCCGTCCAGACTGTAGAAACCACGCACAGATTAGCTGCTGGAGGCGGGGCCGTGTGCGGAGGGGGGGGGCCGGGGGGGGAGCAGCGGCCCGAGGCGGGGCGGTGTGGGCGGTGTGCAGGGCGGTGTGCGGGGAGCAGCGGCCCAAGGCAGGGCGGTGTGGGCGGTGTGCAGGGCGGTGTGCGGGGAGCAGCGGCCCAAGGCGGGGCGGTGTGGGCGGTGTGCAGGGCGGTGTGCGGGGAGCAGCGGCCCGAGGCGGGGCGGTGTGGGCGGTGTGCAGGGCGGTGTGCGGGGAGCAGCGGCCCGAGGCCGGGCAGTGTGCAGGGCGGTGTGCGGGGAGCAGCTGCCCAAGGCAGGGCGGTGTGGGCGGTGTGCAGGGTGGTGTGCGGGGAGCAGCGGCCCGAGGCGGGGCGGTGTGGGCGGTGTGCAGGGCGGTGTGCGGGGAGCAGCGGCCCGAGGCGAGGCGGTGTGCGGCGCTGCTCCGCCTGCCCGTGTGACCGCAGCCTCCTCTTGTTTTCCTCCACATCTCCAGGAACCCCGAACATGGCGCATCTACAGGTTGCTTATTGTTGTTTGTCTGTTTGTTTTGTCACTCCAAGGATCAATCTGCCCTGCGGGATATATTCTGTATCACAGTTTTATGACGCCAATTTTAAGCCCAATTCAATCCTTTGTACCTCAGAGGGAAGGGGATGCTGGGGTGGATTCGATCCAGGCACGCTGCATGGTGCGTGGATAGCCGGACCAGGCGGTGCCTCCCGGAAGCCAGCCCCGGGCTCTGAGACCTCCTGAGGGGTTCCAGGTGGCAGGACTCCAGGACGGAGACTCAGAAGTCAACTCCCTTTCTGTTTAGGTCCCCGCCTGGCCACCAGAGCAACAGGCTGAACCCCTGGAATACCACTGCCACAATCACTCAGCCGGCTTTCACTGGCATTCACAGGGGAATCGGGATGAAAATGCATGAGCTTGTTGCTACAGAGATTTTTCCCCCCTCTGGCAAACAGGTATTTTCAGTTTAGATTGCCATGAAATGTCTGGGGGGGGAGAAAGCCTGGCAGGTGCCCAAATGTGGGGGATGCATTTGGATTAAAGAAGGAAAAGATAACAATGAAACGGGGGGAAAATCAAAATTGAACTAACGTCTACTTTGCAGACATTTCTGGGGAAGGCGTTCTATGTCAGCTTCGGGCTTCCAGTGAATGAAGAATAATTTAAAATAAATATGCAGCTGCCCCGGGCTGGACCGACACAACGGGAGATGGATCACCCCAGCAGTCCCCGGATCATTCCGGCCTCGCCCTCGCCCTCGCCCTCTCCCGCTTCCCTCCCACGCAAGGTGGGGTGTGCAAGATGTGACTTTCTGCCGGAGCTGTTCACGGCGGGAAGCTGGGGGGCTGGATTCTGGGATATCCGCGCACTCGGGTCCGGAGCGAGGATCCAGTCGGGCATCAACGCGTGTCAGCTTAGTGCAGGCAAGCTGAGGTCATCCGTTCAGACTGTAGCTACGTCCAGGCAAAGGGAAGCCCTGCCTTCTCTTGCCTCTGTGTGCACTCTGAGGTGGCTTTTGTGTGAACATGAAGAGCGCTCCAGCGTCCCCCGAGTCTTGGGCGACTTGGAGGAAATGTCTCGTGTCTCCATCTCAAGCACAGCCAACTCATTTCCCTAGGATAAATTATCTCGACGAGGAGGAATTCTTGATGAAGTAAATCTCCTTTGAAGGCTGCCTGCTAGCCTGGATGCAGGCAGATCAATCCAGCCTTCATTTCAGGCCTCTAGTTTCCATTCCAGACACCGCCTGGGAGCCTGCTGAGATCTGTGAGCCTGTGACTCTCCGCTGCAGGTGCCGGACGAAAATCAGATCTTGAAGGAAAACGCGGCCGGGAACGAGAGCGTCGTCTCCTGGCTTGTTTACACGGTCGTGTGAATCACGGGAGGGCCCAGCGTGACCGGACACACGCGCGCACACGCAGGCCGGCGTTCTTCGTACCTTAACCACGTAACGCGCAGCGGAGATTACTCTCCAGGGAATGGAGAAGAACCACGGCGTGATGCAGAGCGCCGTGTGCACGGTCACGGGCGACACCACGCGAGCTCCCGGGCTCGGCCTCCTTGCTCACCGCCTGAGCTGCTTTGGGGGACCTTTCTCTAGCTTCTTGCTCCTTGGCCTCACCTGCCCCGGGCCACTCAGGGGAGATGTGGCCCAAAGGCCCAAGCAGATGCCACACAAAGCCAGTGGCCAGCAAACCAAGCTGGCAGCCATGACTAAGGAGAGCCGACACTGGGCCCAAACGCCAAGTGAGCAACGCAGAGGAGGAGCGTGAGGTTACCCCAGTCAGGGAGCCCGGAAGAGCAGTGTGAGTGTGTCGCTGCATCAAAGAACCCAACCCACAAGTGGAAGTCAAAGCAAAAGCAGGGAGGAGGGAGGTCGGGTCTGGGGCAGGCAGGGAGCTGCAGGGGGGAGGAGGGAGGGAGATCGGGTCTGGGACAGGCAGAGACAGGCACAGAGCTGCAGGGGGGAGGAGGGAGGGAGATCGGGTCTGGGGCAGGCACAGGCAGGTGGCGAGTGTAGAGGTGGAGGTTCTGGTATGTTCTTCTGCCTGGCTGCTTTCTACTTCCAAAACGGTGCCACGCTCACCGAGGTGTGGGCAGCGGTCTGCGTGCGGCTCCGTCACCCCCCTTTATTTCCACATAAACAGTCCGCCGAGACTTGGCAAATATGCTAGGGTAAAATACATTCATTCACTCAACACGCATACACACACCGGACTGGAAAAAGCTCACTGAAGACACACACCCTTGTGGTGCCAGGAAATGTGTTGCTTGTGCAGCACATTCTGCCCTGTGGAGAGATGGATAGTATTTGAGATTTATTGATCACCCCACACATGCCAAGAATTGATCTATACTGGTGTAAATCTGTAGGATAGCCAAGAGTCACAAATAGCTGCTTAAATATAATTAAAATCACATAATAGCAGGAGCTCAACCTTCTCAGTCAAAGCTGCCCCAGTTCAAGCTTTGGATGGCTCCCTGTGGCTAGTGGCTGTTATAGGAAAGTTCTAGGCTCACCATTTCCTCCTCTCGTTATCCGTAAAGGACCCTTACTGGAAGCACCCTTGATTTACAGATGAACAGGCCAAGGCAGGAGATGCTATAACTTCCCAACACAGGCTACACACCTGGAGGTGTTTCAACAGTGACGTTGCCTATCTGCTTCCAGAAATAAGATGTTTCATCCCCAAGTCAGTCTTACTGAATCCGAGCCGCTGGGAGACGTGATACAAGATCACCTTCTAATTTTGCTTCAACTCCAGCCTGATGTCGGACTGGAGGAATCTACGTTGGTCATGGAAACTGCTAATAAATCAAAGTTCTCTGGGTAGCAGTGCATTCCACGGACACTAACCGGAATTGGCCGGTATTTCGTGGGATGATGTTTCTTCCCTTATCTATTCGCAGTTGCGGACTGCTGAGTTGGACCCACTAATGTCCCGGGCATTTTCTGGTGGTGTGACAGCTGGACAGCCCGGAACAGTTGCTCCTCGGTCCTCATGGCTGACAGGTGTTAGACAGAGAGCTGCAGGGCTCTCTCAGGCACGTCAGACCCTGCGTTACTAGATTCAGGGGTGAGCTGCTCAGTCAGTGCGGTTTAATGACTGGTTTTCCTTCTGGGAAGAAATACCAATTTTTCACACATGACAAGCTAAATGTATTTTGATTCCAGAATTTTCTCTCTGGATAATGCCTCTTTTCTAACCAGTCTCACCATCTCAAGTTCACACCTTAACCCTCACCCATTAAGGAGTTAATTGGCTTTTTTATTTCCTTCTCTTACTGCGGACTCATAGTGTCTATGGAGAAAAAAAATACTTAAATGTATAACATTTAAACCAAGACAAAAAAAAAAAAAAAAAACCAAACACATCTGACAGGCCACTGTATTTCCAAAACATCACTGAGGATTGGTGATTTCCTCTGCTTTCTGGATTTTATTCATTAAGAAAAAAAAAAAAAGAAGTGACTAACTTTTTTTTTATTTAAAAAAACCAAAACTCCTTTCTTTCCACAGTAATCTTGACCAGGAAGTTAGGACAAATAGTACGGCTGAATGATAGAACATTGAAGCTAGGACAAAAAACAGAAATTTCCTTCCCCCAAGAAACTTCCCATACTAAGAACCTTAGGTTCTTCTAGCTTTGAAACACTTACCACCCCAGGAGACAGATTTCAACCGCTCAGTGAAATGCATGTCTTTGCTGCCTAAGGAGGGTTAGGAAAAAGCCAGCTGTTCCAGGCCTAGCCTTCAAAACCTGAGCCGAAAGCTCATCAGACCCGCTGACTCTGAGCGTAAGGCTGGACGGGTGGGCCGAGGGCCCTCCGCGGCTCGGCACTGTGGGTTCAATCCGGCCCTCGGGTCAGGGCCGGATCCTCCGTGCCCCACGGCTGGGCTTCCTGCCCCACTACCAGGAGCTGGCCGAGGAAGAGGTACCGGCCACCGCGGGTGTCGGGGCAAACGGCACTGTACTCTGAAACCCAGAAGAAATGGCGCTGGCCGTCACCCGCTGGCTCTGTTCTGCAGGAGCCGTGAGTGGAGACCCAAGGTCACGGCCACGACTCGGGGCCAGGGGCCCCAACGCACATCTCATGATTATGTTCGTTACTGATTATATGATTATTATTCATTACATCTGGAATATTCTCCGTCCCTGTCTGACTTAACCCCTTTGGAACTGGATCTGACTCTTTTTGCACCGTATAGCACCTTAGCCGCTGCACCCAGACTGAGGGACGTCAACTTGTCTGTAGCTCAGTAGGTAGACAGGCATCTTCAAGCACAAGGCGGAGGTCTACAACCCATCCCACACTGCTCAGATTCACTTTACATTCTGATTACGTGACTGACTTCTACTCAGTTGATAGAAGTTAACAATCAACCACAGTTGTGCAGGTAAGAGATGATATAATTCTGAGCTAATGTGTGTGTGTGTGTGTGTGTGTGTGTGTGTGTGGTGGGGGAGGGTATAATGAAGAAATCTTTCAGTAGAACCAAGACGATGTTGAAATAAAATGATCAAGAACGAGACAATGTTGAAATAACATGGGCTGGGGAGGGGGGAGGGGAGAAGAAGAAGAAGAAGGTATTAAACCAGAAAAGCACATGCTTGACCAGCTGTCACTCAAGGTAACCGGCAGATGGGCTGGCACCGGGAGCGCTGTAGGTGGGCGCAGTCCGGTTGTCTTTCCACCCCTCTTCTCCGCTGGTTCTTCACTGTGATCACTAGGATCGTATCCTCTATTCAAGTAGTGATATAAAAGCCCATGCCCCGGGCTCTGCTTTCAAGGTAATACAAAGCCAAGACTCTCTCCCAGGAGGAAGGTCAGAGCGAGTAACACCACGTTACCCCATCTTTAAAATTCTGTGAGTACAATAAACAATGTGCTTTCCAGGCAGGCCGGGCCCCGTCCACACATGTTATTAGGAGACACACTGCACACTGTGCACCCACCAAGAGCTTCACTGATGCTTCTGCTGTATTGCTATTTTTCCCCCATTTCCCTGTGCTACCGCTTCCGGATTTGAAAACAATTTTTTTTTTCTATCTTGGGAATATTTGTTTTGGTGGTTTCCTCGTGCCGGACTCTGTCCTGTCGTGAGAATTCTGGCGCAATCTCAAGAAGCGCTTTAACCGACGTGGTCTTGTCTGCAGTCACGGAACAGCTAGGAAACACTGGGGTTTCCAGGTTCCGGCGGCGCAGGAGACAGCAGAGCAGAGCAGAGCTGAGGAGATCGCTCTACCCGCAGCCAGAAACGGCTCAGGAGACGCACAAGGACCAGCCATGGCCGGCAGCAGTGACCGCTCCGCTCCCCGGAGGAGAGGCCTCAGAGGGCAGCGAAGTCACACTAGGACTGGGAGAACCAGACGCGTGGGCCGTCCCTGCAGGGGCGGAGGCAAGCCAGGGCCTCGCGGCCCAGAGGAGGCTTGTGCAGCCCCTTCCTCCCCGCGCCCTTCCCTTCCACGGCGGCCCATCAAATCTGAGAACGACATTACCTGACGTCAAATGAACTGACGTAGAACGTTCCTCAGCTGCTTCAGGAGCCTGGGTCCCACCAGACGGATTCACTCGTCCGAAGGAAATAAAGGCGCTCTTTCCTCCGGAACGTAGGGAACCCCCCCCCATCGTCGACACAAGCCTGGGCTCCCAGGCCCGGAGCCCCGAGCCGGGGTACCCGGCCTTCCTGGCTCGGGGACCACCAGCCCCATAGCTGTTCTCTGAGCTAACCAACAGTGGCCATGAACGCTCCGGCCTTTTCCTTTTGTAGGAATCATAGATTGAAATAACACGAACAGGGAGAAAGGTATATTGGATGCTTCGGCATCGCGTCACAAAGGCAGAAAACAAACCCAAGGGTTATTTTCAATAAGCTCCCCGAACTGAAGCTCCCACCCCCGCGACAGAGCCGAGAGCGAGTAACTTGTTACGCCAGAGCCAGGATGCGCCGAGGAACGCATGAAATCAGATTTTCAGAGTTGAATCGCAACCCTTCACAGACCTGTTCTCAAGGAGAAGATCAGAGGTAGGACAAGAAGATAAACTCGGCCTCGTGTCAGAGCCACACAGGACCCCAAGAAGTCCTCGCGGTACCAGAAGCTCCTTACGCATCCGCGTGAATGCATTCTCAGTTTATGCACATCCTTGCTGATATCTGCTTATTTCTTTTTTGGGGGGAGGGGTCCGGTCGTGGGGCCTGAACTCTGGGCCTGGGCGCTGTCCCTCAGCTCTTCAGCTCAAGGCGAGCGCTCTACCACTTGAGCCACAGCGCCACTTCTGGCTTTTTTCTTTTTGCTTATGTGGTGCTGAGGAATCAAACCCAGGGCCTCATGCATGCAAGACAAGCGCTCTACCACTGAGCCACCTTCCCAGCCTGTATCTGCTTATTTCTTAAGTATTCATAGCGAACAAATTACTGGAGAAGACAAAAGGAGAGATGCAAACGACAACCACTTTATCCCAAGCAGGGACTGCTGATCTATCCACGTGCGTAACAGCCTGCTACAGAGAAAAACCCCAGCGACAGCAATTCAGCCATGATATATCACACACACACACACACACACACACACACACACACACACACACACACACACACACACACACACACACACACACACACACACACACACACACACACACACACACACACACACACACACCCCAGGGCCAGCGTCAGCTCAATGCACATTTGGAAGACGGAGGACTCAGAGATACCGGGATGCTATTGTTTAGAAGGGATCAGGAATACCCACGCATATATTTAATAAGGCTAAGGATCCTCTGCCATGGGGAACTAGTGTGAAAGAATCTGCTAGGACAAATCTGTAGGAGAGTACCAAACTTACTAGTACTCCGGTCTATAGCGATTGCCGACCACAGGACTTTGAAGGCCTGAAGCCTGCAGCCACCCGGGAGCCACCGTCACGGTCACCACGCTGGCGGGAAGTGGAGCACGCCCAGGCTCGGGGATCCGGGACTCACACGCTGCCTGCCCACGCCTCGGCTGGGGATGTGGCCCGAGCATTCGCACGGTGCTCTGGCTCTGCTGCTGTGAGGCCTGGCACCCACAGACACAGGATGACCCTGCGACCTCTCCGTAGTTGGTAACCATTTTATTACCGCACATGACTGCTTTGCAGGTAATGATGTATCTCACTTAAACAAGCCAGGAGCCTGTGCTGGGCTTCTCTAGTCCCTTGCCTGCCTTCCTTTTGTTCCCGTGTGGCGCTTCCCAGGAGGAGACTGCCGGGATCCACAACACGCCGCACCTGCACCTCTGACATGGTCACGGTGAGTCTGTCAGCCACACCTGAGTCCGGAGAGAGGCGATCTTTGTACAGGAGGCAAAAATCTGAGGCATGAGCACATGATGAAAATAAAATCACAAATACGAACCCAGAGGTTCTGTGGGGCTGGGAAGAGAGTCGATCGAGCACGTACCGAAATCACTTTCAATCGCCCAGATAAGCACCCATCGCGGTCTAAAGTGGGAAAGTTAAAATGCAAACGCATGCCCCGTTTTAACTCCAGGCTAAGCTGGCGGGCCCTCCGGGGAAGCTTCACTGATCTTTCTGGGAAAATTTATATATATATATATATATATATATATATATATATATATATATATATATATACATATTTGTTGAATACGATGATGATGCAAATTACAATCACGGCTCTCCACCCAAAGAGTATTGATTCTGAGCAGTGAGGGTAAGTTAATCTCCGCCAAGGCCTGTCACTTCCAATTCAATGGCTCACATTGAAGCGAAAAGCTTCGGTTTCAACCGAGCCGTCGGCAGACTCAGAAAACAATTTTAAAGAATTTATTTCAAAATAGGTGAAATAAAAATGGATAAGCTAACGGTAATCTCGTAAATCTATCGTGAAAAAGAAAGAAAATTAGCTGACTTATCACATTTCAAATGGGAAAAGAAAGGAAACTGTCTAGCATACTTATCCCAATCATTTGTACTCCCAACAATCAAAAAGTAGAGAAAGCACCTTTTTTTTTTTCTCCAGAAAAGCAGGAGGAAGGGAACATTTCTTTGGCAGAGATCAAAGCATCCTAGTCTGAATCTGCATCCTAAAGCAACTGAGGATGATTTTTAAGTATTTTAATCATGCTTGCTTCTAACAATAGAAACCAACTCGAATGCCAGAAGAAAAAAAAAAAAAAGCATCTCACGTGATGATCTCGTTACTGATTCCAAAGTGGTGATTTTTCAGACACTGCCAAAAGAGTTACAACAGGACGATCAACAATACCAGTGCGGGAGAGAAACCTCATCATTACAGAAGGAAACTTCCAGCTGCAGGCAATTACAGATTTCACCTATCAACAATGAGAACCTTCTAAATTTCTAAACTCCAGGCCTTGCGGCCCTGGTGAAAACGGCAGAGTCAAACTTCTGACCCAGCTAAACCATGACATAGTCGTGTTGACGCATCAGATGCTCCGGTCTCTGACGCTGCATCAAATGCTTCGTAAACTCAGACATCCCCTGTGCACCAGTCGGAAGGAGGGATGTCTGCTAGGGTTGGGGCAGTGACAGGAGACCCCCGTCCCTCGCTCAGACTCACAGCAGTGGGACTGGGAAGCCCTGGCGAACAGGCCCTCGGCCATCCAGGGCTGGGAGACTCAGACCAGCACTTTCAATATCCCTTTCCTTTGAGGGTTGTCCTTTTAAGTGACTGCTAAAGCAAGCGCTTTTTTTTCTGTTGTTTATTTATTTAAATTATTCCCAGATCTTCATGAAAACTGGTAAAAGTCAAAACCTATCGTAATTCTAAACACGGTCGTGTTTGAACCCTTGGATGAAATCAAGGTCTAGCATGCACAAGCTGGGAGCTATTGGCTGAATGAACGTCTGTCCGTGAGGAGTGGCGTTTGGGGCACAATTGCTCGGTGCTTATCGATGGACATAAACAGAAGGATCCCAACTGTATTTGTACCTCAGTTTGTATGGATTATCATGTGAAAGAGATAAATAACCTGGTTTTCACACTGGAGCGAGCGGGCGGGGGGGGGGAGGGGGGTGTTGGGTGGAAAACTTCGTTTGTGAAATCTGTTCAATTTAAGATTGGATGGCCTCCATCCACGGCCAAGCCTTCCCGGGGTCGCAGTCCATGCAGACGACGAGAGAACAATCATGACCTGGGGCTAACCATGCGCCCCCATGGACCTGGGCTGACCACAGGCCCCCACGGACCTGGGCTGACCACGGGCCCCCACAGGACCTGGGCTGACCACGGGCCCCCACGGACCTGGGCTGACCACAGGCCCCCACGGGACCTGGGCTGACCACGGGCCCCCACAGGACCTGGGCTGACCACGGGCCCCCACGGACCTGGGCTGACCATGCGCCCCCACGGACCTGGGCTGACCACGGGCTCCCACAGGGCCTGGGCTGACCACAGGCCCCCACGGACCTGGGCTGACCACAGGCCCCCACGGGACCTGGGCTGACCATGCGCCCCCACGGACCTGGGCTGACCACGGGCTCCCACAGGGCCTGGGCTGACCACAGGCCCCCACGGACCTGGGCTGACCACAGGCCCCCACGGGACCTGGGCTGACCACGGGCTCCCACAGGGCCTGGGCTGACCATGCGCCCCCACGGACCTGGGCTGACCACGGGCTCCCACGGGGCCTGGTGCCCTCAGAAGCCAGCCGGGAGAAGCCAGCGGGGGGGGAGGGGGGAGAAGCCAGCCAGCCGGGGGCGGGGGGAGTCGCTGGGACCCTCATCGCCCCCCGGGGACACAGGGCCCACCGAGTCCAGCTCGATCTTTCTGTTCTTCATGTCTCCCTCGCCTTCATTTACGTTTCCAACATGTAGATACTCTCCAGTAATGACTCTGTCCTCCATCCTTTGCTTCTCCGCCCTTCCACGCCGCCGTTCGTTGGGTTGGGGGGTGATCAGGTAACCCTCACAGGTCAGGCCCCGGGAAGTCTACATTCTGATTTCAGAGATTCAGCCTGGAGGTCTGGGTACCCACTTAGGAGCAGGTTTTTAGCATGCGTTCCGAGGACCAACAAGCCCCCTCGCCTCTCCCTGGCCCTTTGCTGTTGTGCTAGGAGGAGGAGGACCGAGCAGGTGCTCATTCTGCCTCCTGCGGTTTTGACTTCCAGGGGTGGAGGGCGTGCTGCAGATGACAAACACGGGATCCGCTCGTTCCTTCCCAAGACGCTCGCCGGGCACGCGCGCCGCAGACCTGCAGACCCCTGTCCCTCGGCAGGCTTTCGCCTCTGCTTAACAAGACTTCACGCACGCACGCACGGGTGATTGGCAGTGACTGATCGTGATGCGGGCACTCCAGAGCTCATTAAGACAATCTCCCTCCAGTCTTGGCGTCCACTCGTTACCCGTGTGCTCGGCTGGCTCTGGGCTAAGCAGCTGACTTCAAAGCCTGGGCACGAGAGGAGGAGAGGCAGGCAAGGCCGCGACGGCCCTGGGCATTTGTCCTTGTTCATGCGGCTCGCGGAGTGAACGGGGAGACACTCTCTAATTTCTCACATTAAAAGTCTGGTTTAGAGGGTTGCTCACGTTAAAGCGCTTGTATGACCAGGAACCGCAGCATGTGATTTACTAGGGAAATGATTATCTACTAGTATTAGAAAATGAAGATGGGTGCAGCCACCATATATTTGCTGCCACGGAGGTAAAAATTGCTCATCTCGTTCTCTAAGTCAATACCTACTTTTCTTCCTGCGTTCCTTTTCCTGTTTCCTTTCCCTTTCCCTTTCTCCCCCTTCTTTTCTCTCCCTCCCTCTCCTACTCTTTTTCTCTTTTTGCTTTTTGTCGGTTGTGGGGTTTGAACTCTGGGCCTGGGCGCTGTCCCTCAGTTCTTCAGCTCAAGGCGAGCGCTCTACCCCTTGTCCCACAGCGCCACTTCCGGTTTTCCTGTGGTTTATTGAAGATCAGAGTCTCACAGACTTTTCTGCCGGGGCTGGCTTTGAACCGTGATCCTCAGATCTCAGTCTCCTGAGCAGCTGGGATGACAGGCGTGAGTCACCAGTGCCTGGCTTCTTTTTCTTTCTTTTTTCTGCTTTTGGGTTGACTGGAGATCAAACCCAGGGTTTTGCACATACTCTTATGTGCTCCGAATCTACATTCTAACCTTTAATAGCTTATTTCCTTAAAAAAGGCTTTGTGGTGGAATAGTTATTTGCCTGAAGGTGCTACGGCATCCTGTATTTTGACAGCATTTCTTGCTGTACTGTCCTATACTGTGAATTTTACTTTCAGACACAGGGTCAGAATTCCTTGGTCCTCTCCTCCCCGAGGACAGCTGGAAGGTCACAAAGTCCTCGGGTGGTTGCTGGCTTCGGCTCTCTCCACTCTCTCTGAGTTCAAGTCCCGTGTGTGGTTTTCCCAGCTCCCACACCATCCTTTCTCCACTGATTCCCAGGTGGATCCCATCTCACTGGGCCATACATCCTCTCTGAAGCCACATCTCCACATCTGTACCTTTCCTCGCATTACCCCACGCCCCTTGTTATAGCCGACCTCTCTGCCTTCCTCTCTCCGCCCTCTCCTCCTCCTCATCCCACTGTAAGGTCCAGCTCCCCCCCCGCCCCCCCCCCCCCGCTCCACGGCCTCGCCTCGGTTTCACAGCCTTCTCTGGGCAGAAGGGATGTTGGAGCTACCCCAGCCAATCCCATCGCGAGAGAGATTCTAGAACAGAAAGACTTTCAGAACCAGAGCAGGGAGGGCCAGGGTTCAGGTTTAGACACACCAGTTAGTGAACGCTGGTCTTTTCCTCACTGTCAGGGGTCATCTGCATTTGCTTTTTTTTTTTTGCAGTACAGTAGTTGCGATCTTAACATAAAGGAAAACAAATACAGCACCATCAGGAACCTAAAAATTGATTTTTCATAAATTAATATTCTTTCCCAGGAAACAATCCCTGGCCAGAAGATGAACATCTGGAATAATAGAATTTTTAGTTTAATTTACAATGGAATTCCAACTATTCTTCAGGCTTCTTTTATTGAGAGGACCAGATGCAGCGAATTGCAAATTGTTTGCCTAATTCAAACCATAAAGAAAATTATCTCTCTTCCATATGACATCCAGTTTAGAAGAACGAGGTTGGATATAGAGCAACACTAACAATTCCTGCTTCAGTGATTCATGCTGGGTGTTTTCCTTTAAGATAAGCTCTTGCTCTTTTATTTCTACTAATATAATTTATTGCATGTAGCTCAGATTTCACTCTTAAAAGGACATAATATATAAGTAGCATAAAATAGTTTTTTTCCCCCCTGAAAGGATATATATTGCCTAGTAGAACATTTGGAAAGATGAGAAACATTTTGTGATTTCTGACATGGGAAAATCATAGGTACCAACACAGATTTTTCTAAGGCGAGTGGTTATTTAAACACCAAAAGGAGATATTTCGCTGGTTTAGCAAGTCATTATATTTCAGGTGGAAGTGCTTTAAATGCATGAAACGGAACCGAGGAAATCTTCCCATCAAGTTACAACTGGCAAGCATATTCCGTCACGGTGTATAAACTGGACCATCTCCCGGAACACGAGGCTCAGGTCGGGCAGGAGAGGCTGGTGAGCCCCTGGCCAGACCCATCCCTAACAGCTGCCCTCCAAGTGCCCGCCTTGTACTCCACAGCTGGGCACAGACAGAGCTGGGCACAGGCCAATGGAGTCCGAAACCGTGGGGTGCTGCATCTGCTGGGTGAGCAGCTGCATGTGCGGTCAGGAAAAAGATACAGGTCAAGGCCGCGGCTAGCGTTCTCGATCCGGACCTCACGGGCACACAGTGAACACGCAGGGTGCTGTGTCCCTCCACGGGGAGCCGGCCAGGCCGCCTCAACCTCCTCCCCTCAAAGACCGGACCGTGAGCCGCCTCTGGCCACCGGCGACGGTGGACGTAACACTCTTCCAGCCAGCAAGAAATGCTCTTTAAAGGGAGTCAAGAATTGGCTGGGGGGGGGGACGAAGTCAATCGTTCTGCTTTGAACTCATCTTCTTACAAACAGAGGCGTCTGCATCCACAGTCCGTCACTGCAGACCAGCGACGCAGGATGACCCGGACAGCGCGTGCCCCGGGGAGAGCCGGGTGCCAGCTGCCGGCTGCGGGAAATGTCTTATTGATCACAAGTGTGAAACACAGGCTTCCCCCTCCGCCCCAACGGCTGTGGGGACAGTACCGACCCATGGCAGAGGGCTTCACGCGTGTGTGGACGCGAGAAATCCAGAGGGGAGCGGACGGACGTCAGGCTCAGCAAATCGCCCCGTGTCCCCAAACCTCCACGCCCACTATTCCAAGTCCAGGCCCAAGAATCACCTTCGAGGGTGAAAGTGGACACGTGGAAAGCACGTGCACGCATTTACTTCCTGCCCTCCAGTGCAGGGGCGGCGGGGGGGGGGGGGGGGGGGGGGCGGGTCCCTCATCTGATCTCAAAGGGAGCTGTGGTCCCAGACCTTCCATCAGTCTTTTGCCTTCTGATGTCAAGGGGTTAAAAATAACTACATCAGCACAGACCAGCGTAAGTAATGCATTCGCCCCCGGGAGCCCAAGCTGCAGACACGGGGGCCATGTCCTTGGGGAACCCCGTCTGTGGGGTCTGTCTGTCCCTCCTCCCTCCCGGCTTCCTCTCCGGCGCTCACAAGCTCTTGGTGGGCTGTCACAGGAGCCGGGCCTCATGCAGCGCCCAGGGCAGCCGAGGCCAGTTCCGGCCCACCCCACGGCCTCCTCCACCCTGCCCCGGGAAGCGCGCCCGTCTTGGTGGCCAGATCCAACGCCGGGCTGGAAGATAATTCCACAGCACGCGTAGCTGGGATGGCAGTTGAGGGGAAACGGGAAGGTTAGACCAGATCGGCCGTGGGTCTGAGGGCCGTGAGGGCCGGGGGACCGTCGCCCGGGACGCGGAGGGCGCCCACCGGAGACGGCCCGGGAGGCCGGCCAGCCTTCGTCACATGACAGTCACTTCCCGTCTGGCCCGAGAGCAGCATGTCTACAGCCTGCACCCGAATCCAGTTCCCCAGACAGACACGGAGGCTTTTCCCCGGTGTCTGGGGAGTTCAGATGTCCCATTCCAAAGCGCAGCTGTTGTTTTTCAGTCTTACTAAGCAAGGAAGGCGCACGGCCCTGGATTACCTCTTGGACCCACCCAGAACTGAGCTCCAAGCGGCAACACGGCCGCTCCGAGCAGAGTTATTTACCCGGGTTTTTTTTTTTAGACAAATGGTTAAGGCGAAAGGAAGAAAGCAAATGAGTGTCTCTTCGTGTTTCATGTGTTCTTCTACAAATCAAACTGTCAGCTGGCAGAAAGAGCCTCACAGCTACCATGCAGAATAAATGCCACACAAATTGTAAATTAGGATAATCGTTGTGTAAGCAAGGATTAATTAGAAAGTATTAACTTTAGCTTTATTCATAAAAGCATTTATGAAGATGGTCTAATAAAATATACGGCCTTGATGTGTTGCGCTCAGTATCAAAGGGACTTATCTCAACAGGAGAGGGGTTAAACCATCCGTCACTTTCTCTCGGCCCATTAAAAATGTAAGTTTATTGGGTTTCCTGAAAGACGACAAATTGAGACGAATGCCACACCGCCTTTTCCACAAAGCAGATCTGAAGCCGTGTTCAGATGTGGGGAAACTCGGTTGACGAGGCCCAAAACTCTCTCAGCCCTCAGAAGATAGACGTAATGTTCACACACAGACGTTCGGATAAAAATGCTAATCAAAACCCGCACGAAGAAGGCAAACGAAGGACAGAGATGAGATTGAAGAGCAAGGGGAGCCTGCTGGGGGGGGTGGGGAGGCTCTGCCCGGAGGCTGGCCCCTCTGTCTGTCATCGCGGCGCTCAGAGGTCCCTCTCAGTGCCCCTGTTCCTGGCTTTCTGTCTGTTACCACGCTGGGCCTCCTTGGGTTTTACTCCTGAAAGTGGAGGTTCAATTACGTTCAGCTGAAAAAAAAAAACAACCCCGAACGAAATGCTAATTCTCAAAGGCTTGATTTATTTTTATTTCTGATTAATTTTATTTATTTTTTGCTTACGTGGTACTGCGGCCTCGAACCCATGCTGGGCAAGCACGCTACCACTCAGCCACATCCCCAGCCTTCAAATACGTACATTAGTAGGATCCTCTGTAAGTATTTATCACCTCGTGGCTTTTTAAATAACCTTCTCAGGTTCTATTAGGATGGAGATCTGTCATGGTGAACATGCAGGTGTGAAGTTCATCTGCTACCCAGGGCTTCCTCGTGCCAAAGCCAGTGTTTGCACAGACGATCGCCAACGCCTCTTCCCACACCACCTAGCATTAAATCTATTTACTGCTCACCACAAGAGGTCGGAAACATACAAACGCACAGAATCAAGGTAACACACCCTGCCTGAGCAATTGTAAGGACCCCTCCGTATTTTAATGGTCACCTGAAACCGTGCCATGCCTCACGTGATACTACACATTTGCAGGTGCACAAGGGAAATTCCGTTCGACACAGGTAAAAGGGGGCGGGATAGGCAGACTCAGCACCCGTCTTAGGGAATGAAAATGCCGCGCTATTTTTTAAAAGTTTTTCGTCACGTTAATCCCGATGTGTTCTTAAAACATCTAGATGGTTGGTGGTGGAATGCTTTTCAGCGGGGGGAGCAGGTAATTAGGGGTCTCCTCCCGGTGCGCTGACGGCTAACCCTCCAGATTCCCTGTCACCCGGCCGGCCTGCAGGCGGCCTCCAGCAAACACCTCAGACCTGTACCACGCAAATCCCACGCAATAGGTCAGGTCTTTTCAGAAAGTAGGGCCAAAAAACAACCTAGGATTCCTGTACTTCTGTAAACTCTCATTTCCTTCTCTGAACATCAGAGAATACACCTGCCACGGTCCAGCCCCAAGCCCAGCCAGGGGTCTGGGGATCCTGGGTGAGCTGGGGGCGGACGGTGCTTCGTGAGTCACAGCATTCCTGGGATCCACTTTCCTCTCTTTCTGGACATTCATGGTAACCGGGAGACAGCTTCTTCCCAGCGGAGGGCACTGGTGGGAATGGGATGGGGTGGGAGTTGTGTTCAGTTGATTCAAGGTCACAGGCAACACACAAGAAGAAGGTCTTTGTGTTCTGAGTAAATGAGATTTCTGATCTATCCCCTTATTGCAGAACACAAGCAAAGGTTCATTTTTTTTAATGTTTGAAATGCTTTCTTCCCCCCCCCCGCAGGATTATAAGAAAACTTTCTCAAGTTACAAATTTACTATGCACGCCTTATATTTCACAGGCATGAATCCTTACTGTTCAAGCAAACTTTGATGCATATTTTGATATCTGTCATAATTTATGTCATTCTGAGTGATTCATTTCACAGAGATGCGTTTGTTGTTTTGAGTAAAACAATGGCAGACACCCATGAATGAATGCAGGGACACTGCGTGTCACTAAAAACGAGGGATCAGAATTTCAGGAGTATGTACTTCTTATTCAGAATTAAAGAGAAATCAGTCATTGGGAAATGTGATTTATTTTGCTCACATCCTCGAGGTATGTCCAGAATTCTTCAGCTTTGCTCTGATAATTGAAACCCTGCCACAACTAGAAATTTCGCTTCCGTTTCCCCCAGAGAAAGTCTTCAAGAAGATAAATTTTGCTCATGCATAAGGCTCCGAGTCCTATCACTCACGTGGGGCGTTCATCTGTTGGTTGTTTCAAGGTTTTTTTTATGCGTTTCTGTTTTAATTGGTGTCTAGATACCTCTCTTTCGCAGACAGCTTTGTGTATTAGATGTCCTTGTTCTTAAAATGGTGGCTACTTCGTCCAGAGGCAAAGGCATCGGCTTTCTTCATCCTGGTTCTGAACTCTAGCTGTGATCTGCAGGCCGTCCGGGCTACCGCCCTGTGTCTGCCCTGAGCCGCCCAGAACAGCAGGAAGAAGAGCAGGAAGGACGACTCTAGCAAGTGGACACGGGACGGAGGAAATGGGAAGGGCTGGCCACGCTCATTGGTGAGGGCAGGCTCCGTGAGGTCCAGCGTGCAGGGCGCCAGGCAAAGGTGCGACAGGCCTGCGCCCACACGGACTCGGGCAGCAGAGGAAACAAACTGGAGCCACCTCTCCACCCGGTCCACCGCCCGGCAGCCGCACAGGCCAGCCCCTCTTCTGGGTGCACTTGCAAAAGCACAGAGTTCGGTCCTACGGGGCCGTGTGCCTCCATGCTCCACGGCACTCCTGCTTAGAATAGTTTCGGCCTGGAAGTGAACCAGATGCGCGGGAGGCAGGTGAGCAGAGACACCTCGGAACACACGGGCGAGGGATGACTGCTCCAAAATGTAAAAGAAAATCACGAGCCAAATATCAACATGTGCTGCTTAAAAAGAATAAAAACTGTGCTTCGTGCAGCACGATGAATCTCAAACCAGGGTGAGGAAGAGAAACTTGACTCCTGGAAAAGTAAGAGCGCGGAGGTGCTGACTTCGTTTGTACCGACTCCTTTCTATGAAGGTGCTGAACATGTGTGGGAACTGCAGACTTCGGCGGCACCCCTGGACTCAGGCGTTGGGCATCCGGCAGGCAACCTGTACCTGCGCGAGAATGGCTATGTTCCAGTACAGCTTTCTTCATCAGAGCCGCGTGTTAGGCCACAGGCCAGCCGGTTTGCTAACTCCTGCTTGAGGAGATGCAAACTAACCCGATGAGAGAGAGGGCGGATGGGTGGAGGCCAGGGCAGCACGAGGGTGGGAGGAGACTCGGGGGGCCGGGGGGCCGGGTTGGGGGGTGGCCCATATGCTCCTCTTCGGCTCAGTGGCGGGTCCGCAAGCGTGTGTGCATATGCCACTCGCTGTACACTTTACATACATGTGCTGTTTATTGATGTCAATCACACCTCAATAAAGCTGTTCGCGAGGAAACACAAACCCAACAGCGTCTCTTGCGTTTCTTCGCAACGCGTGACGGCTGACATTTTTAGTTCAAGAAACGAACAGCTCTTGTTTTTCTTCCATTATCCGACGCCGGGCGGCAGTGAATTTCAAATCCACTCGCGCGCCTTCTCACACCACGTTTGCTTTGCTTTGGTTTAAATGGAGCTCTCATCTACAGCGCGATAGTCGGGGGGCCGCACCCCCCAACCGGGAAGGGCTGGTTCCCGCTGCGTCCGGGCGCGGTGTCGGCGTGGCGCACGCACCGGCCGATCTCCACTCCTGAGGGGTCACAGCCAGGCTGCCGGCACCAACACCCACAGCTCGGGAGGCTTCCCGGCTAGGGCAGCTGTAAGCTCCGGCAGAGGGCAAGGTGGTGGCCCTCGCCGGCCCGGCCCCGGGGGGGAGGGGCAGTGGCTGGCTGTGTAGGTCACCGTCCAGAGCGCGCGAGCCCCGGAGCAACCAGCCCAGGGCCGTGGGGGGTCTCGGTTCTCGAGACCCAAGGTCCAGGGCTGTGAGCGGTCGGTCCCCTCCCTCCCCGCCGGAGGCCACGGCTTGCAGAGAACGCAACACAAGAGACACACGGGCTGGATTCTGGCTAGACTGGCAGTCGTAGGGTTTCTGCTGTGTGACTCTTCCTGGAATGATTTTGTCTCTGGAGAGAACACGAAGAAGAAAAAAATCGCCTTTTCGCTGCACCCCAGTGTTTCCTGCGGGAGCCGTGGAGAATCCACGCACGTTCGTATAGAATCGCTGGCTGGAGCCTCCCTAGAGGGGGGTTGGGATTCCCATGCTGCTACTCACTGGCCGCACGACTCTTACGCCATTTATGTAAGCTCTCCAAAGCACCAGCAGCTATGGCCGCTTACCCTGGAAGTGGCTGAATTACACGTGAGCTCGGGCGATTATTCACGAGCTTGTCCTCAGACAAAATCTCCTCTGGTCTCAGTTTTCCTGAAAGTCGTCGTATGCGTCATTTGTACTTCATCAGCCCGGTGAGTCTTGCATTGGCTTTGTTTTCTCCTTTGTGTTGGGGACTGGCGTGCCCATGCTAGCAAATATGCTTATTTAATTCATTGCCTCTCTTACGTACCCTACCCAGGAGGCTGAGATCTGAGGATCGCGGTTCAAAGCCAGCCCGGGCAGGAAAGTCCGTGAGACTCTTATCTTCAATAAAAACCACTAGAAAACCAGAAGTGGCGCTGTGGCTCAAGTGGTAGAGCGCTCGCCTTGAGCTGAAGAGCTGAGGGACAGCGCCCAGGCCCAGAGTTCAGGCCCCATGACCGACAAAAAATAAAATAAAATAAAATAAAATCAGTGTGACTGTTCATAACATGTAGAGTAAGATAATAGATTGTATCACAACAAGTTTTAGATTTTTCCTACTGGAAGTATTTTAGAGAAGGTTTGGGTTTCTCATTGTTACATTCACACACACACACACACACACACACACACACACACACACACACACACACAATGACATCCAAAAAGAAGATGACATCAGCTAGTATGAATTTAGATTCCAGGTTTTTTTTTAAGGTATTTATGTGGAAATCCTTCTGCAGACTTTGATTCTCTTAAAAATGTAGCTATTTCTTTTTAATTGAAAGTTGCAAGAGAAAAATGATACCTGATTTACATTTCAAATTTCCACACAACTATCAACTTTTATAGTGGAGAACAGATGTCAATGTGAATTTTACAAAGCTGAGAAATCCTTTTCAAATTCATGTGGGAGGAATGTTGACATGAAACCAGAAAAAAAAAGGAAAGAAAAGAAAAGAAATACTAGAAATACTGCCATGTCTACTAGGATTTGCTTAGTATGATGCTGTCTTCTTCCAATTAAAACCCTAAGTGTCCAAGAGTTTGAAGACATCTCCTATAATGTGATCCAAGCGCAGACACAAACTTGAGCCCGAGCCCAGGGTGTGGTAAACAGGCACAGACTGACGGACACACACACACACACACACAAATACGTCATGATTTCGAGTTCAGATGTATATTTTGTGGTTGATTTCAAATAATCACTCAGCATTTGTCCTGGTTTGGGCTTTACTGAATCTGGTCACAGCCACTCCTACGAGTACAAACACCGCTCACCAGCTTAAAAATTAAAAACTGGACTTGATACCGCAGGTGCGATCTCAGAATCCGCCCCTCAGACTACTTCCGGACTCCAGACTCACATTCATTTGAGTTAATATTAAATTAATAAGGAACAACTCCCAAGAAGGTAAGCGCCCAGCAGAGAGATGATCAAGAAGTTCAGCTGAAGAACATGCTAGCAACAGGAGCATGGCTTCTGCTACTTATGCAGAATAGTTGAAATCATGTCACGGAAGAGGGCCATGTTAACAAAAAACAAAAAGGAAATTTAAGAAGAAGAAGACAAAAAGCAACGTCTAGTTTCCTGTGTTTCCTCTCTAAGATCACTAACGGGAACTGTGGACACGTTAAGTCTGAGGGCTTTTGTCTGAGCTGCCCGTCAAATTCAGGATTCTCTTCCCCGGCTTCCTCCAGAAACTCAGACTTACTCTGCTATATTACAAAACGCTATGGCGCTGATAGGTAAAGAAACAAATAAGGACACCGGATATTGCAGACCGTGATACCGTGTCATCTGTTCACAGATCAGAAAGAGCTGGCGACTGGCGAGGCCTCTTAAATTATGTGTTTCGCGGCCTGTTGGGTTTGCTCTGCAGCTGAGCACAAACATTCCCAGGGGCACGTGGGAGTGAGCACTTCCTCTTACGATCTCCATCCTGACTTCCTAAGAAGCAAAATGATGGACCTGTTTTCAGCCACCTTCACACTTGGGGGCCCTTTGACCGGGTGCTCTGCGCAATGCTCACTTTGGGTTTAATCACTTCCTGTCCCTTCTGCTCACGTCTAGGCAGCCGTGGCCTTTCCCAGGCCTTCGTGGACCCTGAGGGTTTCCATAGGCCGGGCTCGCCCGTCATAAAGCATCTACGCGGAGGCAAATGGAAGTACAGCCGTGGCTATTTTCCATACAGCGAGCAACACCCACGGCGCTGGGGACAAACACGGCATTGTGCAAGGCAGGGCAGCTGGTTGGCTAAATGTAGCCCTCAGCTGTCAGAGAGACAACTGACGATAATTAATTACTGGAGATGCAGAATGGGCCTGCCTGCGGTTAAGCCCCTGGTCATAGGTCATAGGAGAGGCTCTCTAGGAAGGGCTGCTTTTATTGGCTCAGTCCACGAGGGGAGACTGTAGACAGATGTACCAGCCATGCAGATTTACTTCTGAGTATGTGGCATGTGAACTACAGAGCTGTTGCCATCTGAGAATAGCGTTTTCATGGCAAATGGCATGAATCCCTTTCGCTGAAGTCGATCTGAAGCCACATTCACTTCCCATGCATATACTTAAAAATATTTCGTGGCAGTTTTAAAGCAGATTCAAGTACCAGTGAAAGATGGGGGAAAAAAAAAATCTTGGGTGGGTTTAGAAGTTTGTGTGATGTTGAACAGTCCCTGAAAATTTCTGAGGGAGACGATCAGCAAGACTAAAGCCAGGGGAACACACACGTTACTCTCAGGAGAGAGCACTTGTATACCTTGGCAGTCTCTCGCATGAGAGACTCCTTTTCCCTGCGGCCTCTGAGCCTCTCCGGCCACTGTTCTATCATGCTGACTTGGAGGTGTTTGGCCCTGGCTCTGGGGTCTATGAGCAGTCTGGAGCGCTTTGGGGAGTCTTTGGATACGGGTGCATTTCTTCGGGGATGGTCACAGTATTCTGACTCGCGTGTGAAAATCTGATGCAAATACTAGTTATTCTTTCAGTGACCCCTGTCTCGGATTCTCGTGCATACCTGTAACTTCCATTGGTGACCTATACTCCTAGCCTAAGGACGGACAATACGAAGGGATTTTCCCAGGTAGCAGAAATGGGTTTGCTTTTCTTGTCTGGGGGTAAGATGAGTGTCATCTCTGGGGACACACTGGGCTCGTGGGATGTACCCTGATATCACCCCTCTCATCCATGACAGATGGGAACCTGGCAGAGAACAGAGGGCTACTTATTCCGGGACAATACTGAGAGAAAACAAGAAAGCTTTCTAAATACCCATTGTTTCCCAACCGTGCACCAAAAAACCAGTTCGTAGTTTTCTCTTACTGTGTTTAGCTTTTACCCTTATCTAGAGAGAATTCCGTCCAATCAGGGCAGACAAAAACTAAAATGTACATGGTGACAGTTATAGATGCTCCGACGAGACTGTTGAGCAAGAG
This sequence comes from Dipodomys merriami, assembly GCF_024711535.1. Taxonomy (NCBI): domain Eukaryota; kingdom Metazoa; phylum Chordata; class Mammalia; order Rodentia; family Heteromyidae; genus Dipodomys; species Dipodomys merriami. The sequence goes on along the minus strand of NW_027203394.1, from coordinate 984,100 downwards.
AGACATCCATCCATGCCTCTCTCCCGTATGCTCACCCTCGACTTGGCTCACCATGGAACTATGATGTAAGATCCTAAAAACTGACAGTCGGAAGGTGTCTTTACAAGAACCCCACTCTGTCAGGAGAGGATAACCCACTATCAGTGAGTCATTTCCAGTTCCCTCCAAAACTCACTTCCACGCCACAGCACTGCGTCGGGTTCAATTCTTACTTCCTAAGTCCTTGTAGAAAGGATAAATTATCTGTACTTGAGATTTTCTCAGGTACGTGCTTGAATGATCTTTTTTTTTTTTTCCTTTTCCTTTTCTTTTAAAGCAGATGTCGTATCTTTGCAAGAGCAGCATGTTAGTGTGGGGAAATTTCAAAAGCCAATAATAAGTAAGACAAAAAAAAAATAATTCCAACAAACTATAATAAAATGTGTTGAAATTTCATGATGTTTCAAGGTTCAAAATCTAATTGCTTTAAACTCAGAGTTAAAGATGGAACTCTGTTCCTCCTGTTTTAGTATAGCTCAGTTGCTCCACGTAAGTTAAATACTGAAAACTTTATGGTTGGGTGCTGGTGCTCCGCACCTGTGACCCTGACCACTCACAGGCTGAGATCGGGAAAACACTCCTTCGAAACCATCTGGGGCAGAAAAGCCTATGAGACTCAAGCAGTTAAAAGCAGGGATGGGGTTGTGGTTCAAGCGGCAGAGTGCCAGCTAGCAAGCCAAGCAAGTGTGAGGGGTGTATAGCAGGGGGAAAGGGGGGAAAACAAAATGAAAAGAATTACGCCTGTAACTGATCAAGAAAAGTTGTTTGGATAATGGACTCTTTTACTGTATTAATAATGGCCTGGGAAAAGGAGCCAGGCCACTGCATTTCCTTTAAATTTGCTCTCATACCAGAAAATTCAATTTTATTTTAAAACTAGCAAACTGAAGAATTTATTCCACTTTTAACAAATTATGCTACATTTCACAAGATTTAAAAATTTTTTGGAAGAACTAGAGTGAAAGTATTACCAAGGGAAATGCTTTTCATGCTATAAAAAGAATGTCCCTGAAAATCTTAGTGACAGGAGAGTTTTCGTATTTACTGTGAAGTACTGGATCACAATAATTAGATTTATTGTTCTGTCCCTAAAAAAGGCTCACAGGGAGCTATCTTCTGCTATCAGAGTAATCACAATATATTCCAGACCAAGGAAGAACAGCGACGTTAACTTCCTCCTTGTTATTTGATTTTTGTGGTGTTGGGGCTCCAACCTGGACCCTTGACATACGGAGCCAATTATTTTAAGCTACTCCCCCATCCTTCCTACTTACCTCTAAAGAACTATTTAAGATACCACCACAACCATGTTCATTGCAGCATTATTTACCATAGCGAAGATGTGGAATCAACCCAGCTGCCCCTCAGTGGATGAGTGGATGAAGAAAACATGGTATATATACCCAATGGAATTCTATGCCTTCATCAGAAGAATGACATCGCTCCATTCGTAAGGAAATGAGAGGACTTGGAAAAAAAAATTATATTAAACAAAGTAAGCCAGAACCAAAGAAACCCAGGCTCCATGGTTTCCCTCATTTGTAGTAACTAGAGTATGTCTAGGATATGCTTAGTAGAGGATCACAACAGCTCAATAGCTATGTGCATATGATCATATCAAATGACGCTTATCAAAATGAACCTCAAGAGATGGAAACAAGAGGTTTTTCTAGGTCACTGTTTGCAGTTGTTTCTTTTCTTTCTTTCTTTCTGCCTTTGGTTTATTCCCTGTTGCCCCTGTTTTTTATGTCTGTATGTATGTTTATCTGATTTGCAGTCACAGAAATGGAGACAGAAAGGGTGAACCAATGCAACAGTGATGCTCACCAGACACGATGCTGGAAATGAACTTTACAACCTGGGGGGAAAAGAGGGGAGGGAAAGTGGGAGAAAATGCGGGAGGGAGGTAACACTGTCCAAAAAGAAATGTACTCATTACCTTACTTATGTAACAGTAACCCCTTTATACATCATCTTTGCAACAAAATTCAGATTTAGAAAAGAACTATTTAAGTATGTGGTTGGTTAATTAGGATACTAATGAACCCAAGAAACGGTGAAGGGATGGTGGGAAGGAAGGAATGGTAAAACAGGAATAAAAGGAAGTAACAAGAACAGAAAGGAAAGTGACGGCGAGAGGAGCAGGAGGGAAGGGGGCCCAAGGCCCAGAGAAGCCGGAACAGGGCGAAGCTCACACGGAGTGAGCTTCAGTCACCAAGAGGGAGACGAAGCACCCAAGGCAGGCCCCAAACTCTTCACAGAGTCCTCGGGAACCCGTGGACGAGCCAGAAGCACACCCTGGAGGCCCGGCCCCGCGGAGGGCCAGGCCCCAACCTTTTGGATGGATTCAAAGAGTTTGAGTCCACCAAACTGCTTCTATTCCATTTTATCAGAACAGGTTCACTCACTCAATTCTCTCAAGTTCCAGGGGGTGAGCTCGAGGGAAGGCTGATCGCTTTATGGTGATATTGTCACCGACTTTCAGTGTAGACCCTACGCTGCTGGGCTTTGGGTAATGACATAATCAAGTAAAACGTGGCTCCCGGCTCTCAGCTGCAGAGCAAGACTGACAGAGTTCTCTACCAGCGACCTGCTGGTGTTCTTACCCACACCAACACTTCAGAGAAGGCTTCGGGAATCATGGGCCGGCCGTGCGGTACTGTCAGAGAAATGTCAGAGAAAACTGTGGGAAGCATGTCTGGGAAGAGATCGGGGGAGCGCAGCGGCAAGTCAGAACATCCAGAGAAAGAGCTCAGTTCCTGATCGCATCGGCCTTTGATGGTCCCCTTCCCCGCCTTTCCTGACAGCATCGGTGTCTCCTGCTTCTAACTGCCGTGGACTGGGTGAGCCGGAGACTCACGAGCCCGGCATCTAGCTCGGGCCTGGCCACGGGAGCAACGCAGGCGCTCAGGACAGCGTGAGCAATTATTTCACCAGGTTGACCCCGACGCGGCAGACACCCCGACTGAGAAACGGGCTGGTGTGCTGCAAGAGAAGATTCTACACACCGACAGATGCGGGTTCCTGGGCGCGGTTCGTGAGCCAGCTGTCCCTGGGCTCGGGCGAGAAAAGCCCCTTTGCGTTTCTGCGACTGGCAGCCAAGGACACGGGAAGAAACAGCAGCGAGGGCCCGCCCCCCCAGACTGCAGCTCAGCCCGAAGACCGAAGGGGGCCGGTGGAGTGTGGAACCCACCCAAACCCTGGCTCCAACTAGCAATGCAAGCGCGTCCGCCACCCCAGTCCTGGGTGTGAGGACACAGTTCAGACCATTTCTGCTTTTCATTCTCTCCTGGAGATGACCATAGAGTTCACACAGTCGAAATTACACAGCTGAGAGCGCACCAAGCCGTGTTCTCCATGCGCTAACGCAATGCATTCGCCACTAGCGGAAGCTCAGAAATCTCTCTTCTTCCCCCAGGCAACTTCCAGCCCTTCTCCACATGACGCTGCTCACGACAAGATGTCCCAGACCCCAAAAGAGCTCGCGTTTCAAGGAGGGTACCTAAAATGAAATCCTTAGGCCTGTGAGCATCGTGTCCTAGAGCTGGCGTTTTAACTCCTGCATGCTGACGGAGGGTTAAGCTCCCTTTCGCGCCGAGTACGTGAAGGGGAACAAGTCACAAACCAAGCACAAATGTGCAAACTCTTCAGCGTGGGTGGAAATACTTCAACCTTAAAGCCGCGTGGCGTAAAGTGACAGAATCACCCATGAGCTACGTCCCCAACGCGAAAACGTCAGCCGAAGCAGAGCCAACGAAACCAATGAGTGACGACAGAAAACAATTGTTTAAAAATAGCTCCTCACTTTCCTCCTCCTCCGGCCACTGCCTCTGGCTGACAGAACCACGGAAACAGAGGCCGAGCATCAGCGTTTCCAGAATGTCCACACAGCACGGACTCCACAGCCCATCTGGCTGAGCGCCTCTCGCCCTGTACGCCTCTCCACCCTGCTTCTGCTAGCCTCTCACCGTCTTTTTTATTTTGTTTTGTTTTGTTACAGCACTGGGTAATTTATTTCCAAGAGTCAACTATGCAAGTAGAGCAATCTAAGGATCTTTGTAACTGGAAATATTGACTGTCTTCAAATAACAGAAAGAGGTAAAAAAAAAAATATGCATATAAGCTAAACTGGTTGAAGCAATAATGACGCATCGGCGGTGAACATCTGAGCTCTTATGAACAGACACAGAAAGTCAGCGGTGAAATCAAACTGAAAACTGTACAGAAACTGCGTGCATATGCACATTAGCATACCTGTATAGCAAATAGTTATATGCTCACATACTCATCTTACTTTTTTTTTTTTTTTTTTTTTTGCTTTACTCAAAGTGTTATGAATAGTAACTACTCAAGAACTGCTAAGTGACCAATGCACACAGAGCGGAATGAATGAACGATCACCACATGCCTAAAAGCCTGGGGACATCCACTAACCTCAGGACCTCTGTGTTAACTTGGAATGCCAACACACACACACACACAGACACACAGACACACACACAGACACAGACACACACACAGACATACACACACACACACACAGACACACACACACACACACAGACACACAGACACACAGACACACACAGACACACAGACACACACACACACACACACACACACACAGACACACACACACACACACACACACTCTGGAGTGACCGCATCCTCAGCCCTCCAAGACCCGTATGCAAACTCATCTCCAAGGGGACCTCATAGAAAGTCTTACCTAAAAGTAGCCGGCCAACAGAAGCAAGCAAAGGAAGACCGAGAGACTTGCTAAAGCTGTAGCGACATGTCTGAAATCAAACCAGAGAGCGGATGCCGAGACCGAAGCGCTCTTTTCATGCTCCGCCTTGAACGTCAGATGATGTTCCCACCAGTTATCAGAAACCAGAACTGCAGAAGTTCTGAACCTGGTGACATGGGGAAGAGGATCTAAATGTAAACATGCCCGATTGTCTCTAATACGCCTCGTGCATGTATTTCCAGGCTTTCTAGTAAGAGAGGTATCTGTTAAAGAGAGAGAAGCTAGGTCCCTTGTAGATGAAATTTCAGAAAAAGTAACAACTCCTGAATTGAAAACCAAAGAAATGAATATAGAAAAAAAGGGGGGGGGAACAAACAAAAAAAGTAAACTTCTCAATGAAACCCAACTCCAGCCTCGTTAGGTGAGAACCTACCATGAACAGAGCACTGAACTGAATCTGCCCTGTGGCTGCCAGATCCAGCTCTGGTCTTATCTGACTGAAATGGATGCTTCGGGAAACAAAGGCCGAAGTCCAGAAGGGGTTTTCTGGTCCTGCCGCCGGCCCCAGACTCAGAGTCTACTGCCACATCCTCACTTTTAGGCCCACCCCGGTTCACCAGAAGCTACCGCGCTGTCCGTGTGATGCGTGGGGTGCTGTCTCCGGTGACGTACCTCGTCCAGCCACGCGGAGCATGGTCGCCGTGACGTCTCCCTGCGTCTCTACCACAACACGTTCCTCTCTAACAGATGCTACCAGGGCACATGTAGAACAAAGCCAAAGTTATGTCCAGAATCGCCTATTTTTAAATCACTAGTTTACATAGCCGTTTACAGGCCTCTATATTTTACTACCCTAGAAAGACTGTTTCTCCGTTGTAAAACCTACCACACGGCACGTTGTGGCACAGAAACTTAAAGACAGAATCGTTCTCTTTAAAGACTGAGATCTGGCGCGTTGCCCAGCCCTGAGAGAGCTACTTGACCAGCACTTTCCATATTGACATAAAAAAACACTTACGTAGCATGTACTAAACTCTGAACCTCTATTTGATTTGTATTCATTATAAATACTTCATCTCAAAAGACTAAAACAATATTGTCAACGTGAAGAAAATGTGTTCCTTTATGAGCATGAATTATCTAAAAATAAAGACATATGCCTGATTTTGCCTGGAAAGATGAAATAATCCCACATGTAAGAAACTGGTATTTATGACTTCGTAGCGAAGTAAATAAGAAAGTCAAAATAAATAGAGTTTTACGTTCAAATGGGTAAACATTTAAAGGGATGATAGGAAACATTAAAATTACTTTAGATTTTGATCTAGGCTTTCCATTTTCACAAATATTTCTACCCCTTCATCCTTCCTCTTCACACTTTACAGACAAGTTCCGGAAGCAAAACTCATTCTGGAAAAGTACTGCTAGGTTTTGAACTTCTTTCAGAAGCCAGAAGTAATCTCTGACTCGGGAAGTCGTACAATTTCTCCAAACTCAGGTGCCAGAGTGGGGTTGGAAGGGCACCGTGAAGCTTTAGGTTACCAATGAGATGGAACGAGGTCCACTGGAAGGAATAACGCTAGGCTCACTTGCATCAAAGCACGGTGTGCAAGCTCCCTGGCATTGGTGTGGGTGGCCAGGGCAGGGGTGGGAGGAGGGCTCGGCCTCCACCCAGCCCGGCCCCGGCTGCCTCTTCTGTACCTGGGGATCAGGGAGAAGGACTCTGCCCAGCAGCCTGCCACTCCCCGCACGGCTGGAGGGTGGTTTTTGGCAGACGATTAGCCCTGTCCAACTTACAGATGGAAATGCCGATGGATGGATGGATGGATGGATGGAGGAGGGGTGCTAGAAGTTATAGTTTTCTACATTTTACGCTCTAAAATTCTAAAACTAAAAGTTAAAAAAAAATCCTGAAGGAAAAAAAAATGTATTAAGAATAATACGAGAGGAGAGGGGGGAGGGGGAAAGCTTAAAGCCGAATCTGGTTTTGTTCCACAGTCATTTGTTCGCTGCTTGTTCCTAAGAGAAATTATTCCCCGGGCCACATATTCACGGCTCATCAAGTTAGGAAAACAGGTCAAAGACAGAGGTCTGTGGGATTCAATCTGAACGGATCCGCTGCCTTCTAAAATCACTTTGCACGCTGGAAGATCCCCAGCCTCCATCGGCGCCTGGAAAGCTTTCGCAGAATCCCGATTCCTGTCGAAATCCACATATGCCTCTCTTCTCGGCTCAGCCACACCAGACTTACAGAACTGAAACCCCAGAGACACCAGCCCCCCGACATTCCCCCGCCCCCCCCCCAAGTTCTGGCTACAGACCACACTTGAGTCCTTGGCTGACCGCAGCCACAGGCCCGCCCGCCCTCCACACCAGCCCCATTCCTCTAGGCTGCACCAGCGCTATCGCCCCACTCCAAAGTTAATTAGATTCCAAAACAAATCCTGGGGGGGGGGGGGAAGGTTCTCTGTGTCATAGCGAACAACATTAAATATTCTGACATGCAGGAGAAGGGAAAAAATAGAAACTCTTGGAAGACATGGCGGTCGAAATATTCTCCAATACGGTTTTTATGGATCATTGATGGTGCAGATAAAATGGACACAAACGGAGCTGGGAAGGTGGCTCAGTGGTAGAGCGCTTGCCTTGCATGCCTGAGGCCCTGGGTTCGATTCCTCAGCACCACAGAAAAGGCTGGAAGTGGTGCTGTGGCTGCAGTGGTAGAGCGCTCGCCTTGAGCTGAAGAGCTGAGGGACAGCGCCCAGGCTGAGTTCAGGCCCCACGACCGGACCCACAAAAAAAAAAAATGTACACAAACGACTCGGCACTGGATGACGGGGCGATGCCGCTGCATTGCCCTGGGGCGCTGCAGGCTGGAGTGGAGTGGCGAGCACGGGTTTCCTGTTATGGTGGAAACAGGACTCAGAGCTCTGGATTCGAGTCTTTCCCCGGCTCTCACCCAGCAAGCCCCGGCCAGGCGCCAGCCAGACACGCAGGGGCGCAGATGTTGCGTGATGTAGCGGTGACGGCCACCAGGTTAAGCGTATTGAACTCCCACTTCGCTGACAGCATTGCCAACGCGGGCCGGGCTCTGGGGACAGACCCCTGGTAAGCGGAGGGGACTCTGGGACTTGGACTTCCTTCTGGGTACGGCCAAGGGACACAGGCCTGAATCCCCCCGGGTTTCCTGGGAAGGGCTCTTCCATTCCATTCCAGTGTCTGTTTCCCCGGGTAAACTGTCACCTTCCCGGGCGTTCAGCACACAGCCCGGGGCTCCGGGGCTGGGCTCCTCTGTGGGCCCTCAGACCTGTGCGCCCACCTCTGTGCGCCCAGCCTTCGGCCCCACGTGCAGCCGCGGCGTGGCCTCCTCTCCAGCTCTGACGGAGCCACGGCCCGGGAGCAGCTCCACCACACGGGAGCGGCCCGAGCTCCCACGCCACCCGTGCCAGAGCGACGGGAAACGAGAGTCAAGCATGCATGCCCAACACCGGCTCAGAGCCCAAGCCCGGCTGGCTTTCTGCACACGTCCCTGCGCTCCGCTGACTGGCACGTTTTGCTCAAGGGCTCCGCAGACCCAGTTTGAAGATTTTAATGAAACCCGCGTGTCTCAAACTCCCATCTCAAATTGTTTACTGTCAGTGGGGGAGAGTTGAAGCTGGGCTCGCTGGTGTACGCCTGTAATCTCAGCTTCCCTGGAAGCAGAGAGGCGGGAAGATCTCGAGACTGAGCGCATCTGGCCAAGAAGCAAAACAAATAAATAAAAAGACTTGTGAGGCCGAAGGGCGTGGTTCAAGGGGAGAAAGCTTGCTCCGTACGTGCAAGGCCCCGGTTCAATCGCCAGCACCACATGCCAAACAAGAGAGCGAGAGGTAATGTCGAAGGACACGCCACCTGCGTGCAACGCGATGTCCCGACAGGTGTTTACCTCGTGCAATGATCAATCACCATCTCCGCCGGCCACCATCTCCCTGTGGGAAGAGCATTTGAAACCCTGTCTTCCCAGTGATCCTGGATCCCGCGAGCAGCCAACACCGAGCGCAGACCCCCAGCCCTCCTCAGGGTCTGCCAACGCGTGGGGGTGAACGCACGGGCCACGCACCGGCGACGTGGGGCCACAGGGGCTCCGTCCGCTCCCCGGCCCTTGATCAACCTCTCCCTCCTCCCCATCTCCGCTAAGAACTATTCTACTTTCCACTTCCATCCGGTCAACATTTTAGGTTCCAACTAGGAGTGATACTCTCTCATCTTTGTGTAGCTGTGTCTGAATTATTTCACTTAATGTGATGTTGTCCACGTCTGAGCACGTTGTTCCCAGGACAGGATCGCATGGTTGTTGTTTGTTTGCTTGGGGTGTTTGGTGCTCCGGGAGTGTGAACTCAGAGCACCGTGCTTGCTAGGCAGGGATTCTACCGCTCCAGCCACACCCCAGCCCTGAATTTCATTCTTGTTATGGCTGAGTAGTATTCCATTTGCCTACCACATTTCCTTTTCCCCGTTCACCTCTTGCTGGACAGCGCGGTTGATTCCAAATCTTGGCGGTTGTGGTACAGTAAACATACTCCTTAGCATACTCATTTCATTTCCTTTGGATATATGCCCGGGAGCGGGGCTGCTGGTGAAGGCTGGTTTTAAGGTTAGGATCTATTAGATGATCGCTTTTGACGTGGTGACATTTCCACACTGCTGTTCGACCCTTGAGAAGCTTTACATTAATCCAGCGGAGTCGGATTCTGATCATGTGGCTGGTAATCCAGGGCCAGCCGGGGCGTCTTGGTGCCGGCAGAGTCCCGTGACTTATCTAGTACTCCACCTCAGGGCTTTGTTCACCTAAATGCCTGTCCACACACACATGCTCCATGCTGCTGCCTTTCTATGCTTCCTCTATTTTCACTTAGTAAGGACAGTTCTCCTGTAGTCTGGATGATACTCAAAGCCCAAGATGAATCTGAATATTTTCATTAAAGTCTTGAACAGTGTCATGTTGTTGATAGTATATTACTGACATGATAATTAACTTTTAATTGTTGCCAGAATTGGCTCCATGTGCAATAGAAATTGCGTTCTTATTATATATCTCATTCTCAAGTCCTTCAAATTCAAGAGTGAGACTCTTCAGGCTTTTCTCCAACAAAATGTCTCCATCCCCCCCCAAAAAGTCTGATGAGTGTAACTTTTCAAATACGAACATCTTTGATTCAGTATCTTTATGGTTTTTACCCAAATGTAAGTTCTGACCACAGCTCCGAAAGAATCAGACCATTTTCTCAGCCCGTTCTCCAATTTATACCAAAGTTTGAACCTCGAGAATCTCAGCCATCTTCTGAAGATGAATCCACCTAAAATACACATCGGTAAAGAAATAGCTGGTGACATCTTCAAAGGGAAAAGTCTGAGGACCATGGCGCGAGCTGAGCCCGTCTTCCCTGGGTGGTGTCAGGCCCGTGCCCAGGCCCGGGGGGAATTCTGCGGGGCCGTCTGGATGGAAGGGGCTCTGCGGGTGGACACGCATCACTCTGTGAGGGGCCGATCTTCACCAGCCTGCGATGCGGGGCGTTGCCAAGAGCTGGGAGGAATTCACTCCTAACTTGCTCTCTGCCTATGAACCTGCCACGCCACTCTGGGGTAGGAGCAAGAATAAACTTCCGTGAGAGCCATGACACCTGGGTGGAGGGGGGGGGAGGTGGAATTTGATATGGACGTTCATTCTATACATTTTATTTAAAGACGTAAGTCACATTAGGGCTGGGAAAGAGAATCCAGTCCAGCCTGAAGGCACGCAGGGGGGAGAGGGGGACCTCTACAGAGCACCAATGACCAGGACGCCCGCTCTCTGCCGGAGCAGGGCTGTCACAGCACAAGCCCCACCCCGTGAAGGGATCCTCCATGCCAGGCCAGCGAGGACTTTCCTTCCCTGCCCTTCCCTCTCTCGGGTCTCCCCGGGTCTTGGCCGCCTGTGTCTCCTCGTTCCCCCGGGGTCTTCTTACTGAACACTGAATTGGGTCGCAAACGCTCAATGCTGAGAGACTGGGGGGAAAAAAAACCCTCGGAACTCACGTATTTTCCCGAGGAAAAGAATGAAGACATTAAAACAACCGTCTGCCATCACATGACAAGGTCAGGGAGAAAGCACCGCTGCTGCTTCTAGAATATTCTTGGCCATTTGGAAAGGAATCGGCCAGGTGGCAACAATGGAGCGGGAGGCCATGAAGACCCCCCACCCCCCCCACCCCGCACCAGCTCCCCAGCCACGCGGCCCCGGGGCAGCGCTGCTGTGCTGTGCTCACTCCGGAAAACTCAGTGGAGCCAAAGCCGCGCTTCTGAGAGTGAGAAAAGGAAATGGAGAGGAGAGGCTGGGGCTCCAGGGAAGCTGCGGGCCAGGCGCTGCGGGCCAGGCGCTGACTCGCAGAGATGCTCCGTCCGGGTGGACCGCGGCGGCGGGGCTGCACAGGACCAGGCGGTGCGTCCCCGTCCGGGTGGGAACGCTCTGCCTCTCACCATCTTGGCTGGGGCGGTCGGCCCACGATTTACAGCCGCGCTGTCTCTGCAGGATGTCGGAGGATCTCATCACTCAGAGCACCTCCTGGCACGATTTCTTAGCGCTACAGGAAACAGTAAGTATCTCAAAGAGCTTAATGGAAAATAAATAAATAATGCTTCCCAGGACCGAGGGGGCCGCGCACGCCGGCGCTGCCACGCTGGGTCCCGTGCTCGGCGTCCGGGCTACGTCCCACAAGCCTGCTTCTTCTCGTCTACGGTCACTCTGTCCTTCCTACCCGGGGTATGTCATTACGATTGCTCTTGATATCTCCGAGTTACCCAGGCTTTGGGATCCGTTGTGATCCGTTCCCAGGCCTCTGCGGAAGGGGTGGAGGTTACCTGTGGGGAGTCCGGCACCACGGGGAAATGGAGCTGTCCTCGAGAGTTACAGCCCTATCCGTGTAACAGAGTGACAAACAGCGGGATATAAAATGCCAAAAAAAAGCAAAAACAAAAACAACCACCTTTTGCTGGGAGCATTAAAATCCACTGTAAATCAATTTTTCAATCCCAGGCACAACGGTTTTCGACTATTAAAACATCTAGCCTGTTCCTCTGGCAAAGCAGACTTTCTACGACATTCTCGTGCCGAGTTCAGAGGTCGCAGAGTTTTCTGATCACCTCGGGCCTGGCCAGGGAGGTAAAGCTTACGGAGTCTCTCCCTGCAGCTCTGGCGTAGGCGTGGCTGGGCCGTCAGCTCCGTGAGGCTGCGCCCCTTTTCCCTGTGGGTTGGGCTTCCAGGGACCCCAGCCCCCCGGGGCCCAGGCTGGTGAAGAAGTGATCCCCCCCCGCCTGTCACCTGGGGGAGGCTGCGGCCACGGTCGTGACTGTTCAGAGGGAGAGGACTGAAAAATCCGGCCCCGTCCCGTCCTCTCCCCAGCCCTCACCTTCCCTCGTCCGGCACAGTCCTGACGAGGGCCCGGGCAGCTGCTCACAGCGGGCAGAACCCCAGTGTCCCGTCCCTCTGGGCGCGGGGAGGGCACGCGGCACCCCCGGACCGGCACCTGCCCGTCCGCTCTTTCCATACAAGGGGCAGAAGGAGGCCAGGTGTGGAAGGTGTTTCACGGAACCACCCACTGTGGGTGTGGGGGGGAGATGCCCTGCCCTCCGGGTCCTGGGAGACGTCTCGGATAAATGCCTCCTGGGGCTGTCAAGAAGCCAGTGAGCAGCTGGCTGGCACACGTAAGCGCACACCGGGGCGGGCAGGATCTGTCGGAGTTCTGCGCACGGCGCGTCCGCAGCTCCGAGGGCCGCTCTGGGCTCCAGCTCGGAGGGCAGAGCGGGGAACTGCCCGCGTGGGAGCCGAGTGCGACTCCACGCCCGTCGAGAGCAATCGAGTTCCACCAGGAGTCTCCAGATCAAACCCGCCCCGTGAGAGAGGAGGCCCTGGCGCTGTCTGCCAAGGCTGCCCTGTCCAGAGGTAACTGGACGCCCCAGGGCAACGTGGGGGGCAGGAAGGGGGCGGACGCAGGTTCCCGGCGCTCCGGCTCCGGGGCAGAGGCCGGGACACAATTTAGAGCTATGGAAGAGCAGAGTTTCTTCCCGTTATTTCTTCTCTCAGTCCGCCCATTCTGTGCATATGTGCGTGTGTGTACGCACACACATATGTGTGCGTGTAAGATGCATAAACGTATTTAAATATTTCATACATGCACAAGTGCAGGATGTTTGTAGTAAGAATTTGATATTCTCCACGCCTACTATATTTAGTGGGGAACATTTCCAACAGGAGCTCTTCGTACGGTAAAGTGGTTCTGGAAGAGCAGGCCACGAGTCATCGTCACAGAAGTTACCTGGAGGCTCACTGCAGATCTGCCCTTCCTGGCCCAGGTCTGCTCAAGGACATCTACCGTCCAGAGCCCAGGAATCTGCATTTTAGACATGGCGCTCTCTCTTTCTCCTGAGTACCTCCATCCCACCCACCAATCCCTGCAGCTACATGCAGTCCCGCCTTCCAGAGAAACAGAACCCCAGAAATACTCCTTCTCACACAATTCTCAAGAACATGGAAAGCAACCACACTACCAGGTATTCAGTTACGACACGGACCTCAAATGCTCCTCGATGCTGTGTGTGACTGCGCTGTGAACTTTCACAGAATCTGGCTTCAAAATTCAGCTCCTGAATCAGACGTCTGTCCGCAAACATCTTTAAAGAAAACGTGGCTTCTCTTTCACCTTTGCTCTGTGTATAATACCAGTTGTCTAACTCAACTAAAAACACGCGTAACGCAAAAGCCTTTCAAATGGCTAAGACTCGTTTACCTGAGGACGCATTTCCTCTGAGGATCAGGCTTACAAACAAATGGCTAGTCTGGTAAACAGCGTTGCTCTTCCTTACCCACATTTACAGCAAGACGGGTGCGGGCACTTCCTAAACACCACCCAGAGGCTGCAGGGCTGGACTGGGAGGACAGGCGTCTGTGGGAGGATGTGGGGTCTCCTGTACCACTCGAAACGCTGTAAGGCATGCAAGTGTGTTCACACTATAAACTGCACAGCTGGCTAACACACGGAATTTCTAGAAGCTCCATCCTGCATCGAGTTCAAGCTCAGTGGGGAGCCGGGTGAGTGGATGGCTGAGAAAGGCCTGTGAACACTTGGGATGAGTGAATCCATCCACAAAAGGGCCCTGTCCCAAAAGGTCTCTCGAATCCGGAGACCTCAGCCTTTAGAAGTCTTACGAAGGTGTTAAGAGGGTTACGGTGGTTCCTGTGACATAATACACCAAACTCAACAGCAGAAGCCGGGCGCCGGTGGCTCACGCCTGTCATCCTAGCTACTCAGGAGGCTGAGATCTGAGGATCATGGTTCAAAGCCAGCCCGGGCAGGAAAGTCTGAGACTCTTATCTCCAGTCAACCAGCAAAAACCTGGGAGTGGCGGTGTGTGGCTCATGTGACAGAGCATTAGCCTTCAGCAAAAAATGTTCATGGGAGCTCAAGGCCCCAAGTTCAAGCCTCGGCACCAGCAAAATCAATCAATCAATGAATCCAAAGCCTCGCATGAAGCACATTTCACATGGGTGAGAAAAGAGAACCGTGGTCATATACATTTTTTTATGTAGAAGGATCTCAATCCACCGTTGGACTCTGGAAGCACATAAGTCTTTCTTGTAAGCACTACACAAGTCTAATCTCCTCCGAGCCATGAGCAGGGAATAAAAGCTTGGAAAGAAGCGGAGTTTACAGCCAAGCCGGGCTGTCTTTATGGATTTGTGCACATTCTCAAGCTTGAAGAATTAATATTAGACTGGAATGTAGCTCAGTAAGCACCCAAATGGTTTTCTGATGAGAGACACAGCAAATACAGTTGGCTGTTTTTATATGAGACAGTTTGATTTTCCCATGTATCATTCTACAAGGAAGTTGGGTATGGCTTTGCTTTTTGACTCAGACAGTTGGGAATAGCAGAATGGAGTCTCAGTTGGTGAGGGTGAAATAACTGAGAATGTCGCTTATAAATACGAAAAATTACTTCTGCCATTCTATCCAAATAACAAAAGGCGAGAACACGCATGCCTCGGATGTAATTACCTTCCAACCCCCACGCAAGCCAATAAAACTGCCAATCCTTGTACATGATTTCTCCTACCTTGTTGCTCAAAACAGGCAACACCAAATTCTATTATTCAAAACAAATGGTAACGCCACAGGGAGGACTAGAGTCACTTCAGGGCCGGTGAAAGTCACGCCATTCGGGAGACGGATGCTTAGAGCTGCCCAGATGCTAGCCCGGTCCGGCCTTACTAGGTAGGGTAGCCTCGATGTGAGCCCAGACACTGCGGGGGAACAGGACTGGGGGGGCCGGGGTCGAGCGGGTCGCTGGCAGGGTTGGGCTTGGGAGCGTGTTATGGTTTTCAATATGCCATAATTTGCTCTCGTTGGCTTCTGATTCCACTTCTCCCGGGGTGATGGGGAAGCTTCTAAGAAGAGCAATATTTATGCAGAAGGATTCAGGAGTAAAGCTTGCAGGGAATGAAATATGCATGCTGGCTACTGAGAAGAAAATGCTCATCTTCACGACACTCATGAATAATCCTTGTTTACCCGGTAAAAGCGATGAATTCGTCGACGGGAGCTCTCCCGCTCACCCTCTTTCTCTCTCCCTCTCCTCCTCCCTCCTACCCTCCCCATTCTCCCCCGCTCCAGTTTGCAGAGAGTCTGAGTGACAGGCACAATGCTTCCGTCTTGTGGGAAAATCTAAATAATATGATTTGTCTCGAAACCGTGTTTTGATGGCCCAGAATTATCAAAATTAAAGATGTTAAGAATCTGATAATGAATTGCAATTTCTTTTATCTCCACCAAAATACCACGAAAACAACACAGTGACCTATAATTTCCTTCACATGAGATTTGCATATATTATCGCATTTGTAATTATCCCAACAGACACCCAAAATATCACTTATCCCTCACTCAGAAGACGTCAGGGGTGTGGAGATGGGCAGAGGAGCTGAGATTTCCAAGGCTCCTGAACAAGGTTATTGCAGAAGACATAAAAGGGGGTTTTACGAGTACAGTGGAAAGGTAATTAGGGCCATTATCACTTTCTATTATTCTTTGTTGATAGAAAAATATGTTCATATGCAGAAAAAAATGTAAAGCTCATTTATTTTGGTTTTGTGTTGTTTTCCTCCATAATTAAAACGGACTTGAATAACCGGGTGTAAAAGTGGACCAAGAGAAGCAGGCTAAGCGCATTCTGGTGGTGCCCAGCTCCTGCCCTGTCCCCATCTGGGTCACCCGGGGAGTGGGGGAACTTGTGGAGGAAGCCTCCGGAACCCCAGCTCCCAACATCTCCATGGGCTTTGCCCTCTGCTCTGACTTGTGATCTGCTGTCCTCCTTTCGTCCTGTAGGATCATGAGCTAGCGTTAACGCTAGAGCACGCCAGCAGCCAGGCAGATCTGCGCCTCTGTCTAGGGACCTGTCACCTACATCATTGAGGAAGCCCTGGTGTCTCTACAATCCAGCAAGCATCACCCCTCAGAGAACATGGGAGTGGGTGCCCACGTAAGTAACCCCAAGACCCATTCCTCCTGGTTGGCCAGGAAGGGGTGGACGGGGAGTATGTGTGTGGGCCTGGGCTACCTGAACAGAAATTTCCATGTTTCATGGACCTTATTGTCCACAACAGGTTTGATCAAACAACTTCATGTTAAGAAAAGCAAGGCCGTACTAAAGCTACCAGCACAACCATGTTCATCACAGCATTATTCACTATAGCTAAGATATGGAACCAACCCAGATGCCCCTCAGTAGATGAGTGGATCAAGAACATGTGGTGTGTATATAATGTATGTATGTATATAGGTGTGTGTGTGTGTGTGTGTATATATATATATATATATATATATATATATATATGAATTTTATGCTTCCATCAGAAAGAATGACATCACCCCATTTGTTAGGAAATGGAAAGACTTGGAAAAAAATCATATTACATGAAGTGAGCCACACCCAAAGAAACATAGGTTCCTTGGTTTCCCTTATTTTTGATAATTAGTATATGTCTAGGATAATCTTATCAGATGAGCAGAAAAGCTCAAAAGCTATGTACCTATGACCATGTAAGATGATGCTAAGCAAAATGAACCTCAAGACATGGACACAAGAGCTTTTTCTTTGTTGTTGTTGTTTTTAATGTTCTAAGTGATTTCTTTTGTTCCTTTTGTATGCTCTTCCTCCTATGGTAGATCCCCTGTTGTTACTGTACTTGATTCCGGTGCCCTGCATCTTGTATATACCTTTTTCTAATTTGGGGAGGAGGAGAATAACAAAACACTGAAGCAAGGACACAGGATGACCCATTGCCACAATGATACTCACAGGACACTGTGTTGGAAATGATCTTTGCAACTGGAGGGGGGGGGAGTAAGGAAAGTTGGGGGAGTAGAGGTAGTAGGAGAACAACAAAGGAAGGGGTAACAACATTCTACAAGAAATGCACTCGTTACCTGACTCATGTAACTACGACCCCTCTGTACAGCATCTTTACAATAAAAATTTTAAAGATTCCTTTAAAGTTGGAGGTGTTCATGATAAAAATATGACTCAGACAATTGGCATTACCAACTGTCTCAAATTGATGAAAGATTTCAGATATCTAAGTGTGTTTCAACTTTGTTCACAGGGTACAGTGAGTGCAGAACCTGGGTTTGTTTATTTGATTGGTTAGTTGGATAATTGGTTTACATATTTAAAGGGAAAGTTTACGTGACAAAGGAAATCAAATGACATAAAAACGCTGAACAAAGAAAAATAAGTCTGTGTTTTATCTCTCCTCATTCCTATTCTCACAGGACCAACGCCTGTAATCAATCACATACTCCCAAGGAGAGAGATTACCTAGGCATGCACACAGCCTGTCTGTCTGCACACAGGGGGGTGGGATTGTGTTTCACACAAAGGTAGCACTCTAGGCTCTATTTTTTCACACAATATAACCTCAATAATTTTCATACACATACATTTGTTTCATTCTTTTAAACAAGTTTTTCATGTCATGGCTTATTTACTCTGTGCCCAACAAAGTGTACTTGTAGTGATTCTTTTTTGGAAGGGAAAAATGAAGTTCTACTCTTTGGTTTATTTTTGGGGCTTTTTTTTTTTCCAAATTGCCAATTCAAAACTCATGGGTATCTCTGGAGTTTCTATTTTTATTTACGAATTCACCGTCCTCCTTAAAGAGTTCTTTGCTATCCTCCTTTGGGAACCTATTCCAAGCTTTCCCGCTGGGGTTCACTTGGTGTAAGGATTACCGGATTCTCACCCTCAGGACCAAACTGGGAGGCAGCTGCGGTCCCAGGGATCTGAAATGGCACCCAGACAGCACTACCTGGCTTCTCCTGGTGGAATTCTAAGATGCTCCGTGGAAGCCGGCGAGACCCCGGTAGGCTGGGTCCGGGGAGACCGCGGACCTGAGCCCCTGTACTGCGCCCTTCGCAGTGGACTGGGAACGGGAAGCAGAAAGAAAGCTTCCTGAGGTCACGTCCGAGGCTTTCACGGGGCTTCTGGGGCCTGGCTTCTCCTACTTAATCCATCCTGTACTTTACTTCATCTGTTGGTAGTTAGCCTCTTTTGAGAGTTCTTGGAGGTTATTCTCGCCTGTTTTTTTTTTCCTCCAGAAATATTTTAGCTGTTTTTGCACTTTTAGTTTTGCCTGCATCTTCAGCGCTGTTTCAAATTCTAGGGGAAAAAATTAACTGTTGGTGTTTTTGTGGGGGCTGGATGAATACAGAGATGATTAATTTTCACGCACTGGGCCCTTGCCATAGGGCGTGTATTCCACAGAGATGCTTCACCATGTTGGTAAGCTCGTGTGTAAGTATTTCAACTTTGTGACTAGAATTGAACACTATATGAAAAAGTTGTCAGGTTCTAACTAAAACATATGCATATTAGTGGAACAACGTGAGATATCATGATACATCTATATACAGTGTACAGATGAGTCAACTTATCTCCTTAAATATTTGCCACTTCTCTATGGTGAAAACAAGAATCAAATTAAGTCATCTGCCGGGAAATGCAGCATGTTACGTGGGAAAAGACGTTCCACAAAGCCACGAATCACGGGATCACGTGGACCACGTTTTCCTCCATTTCAGAAGCAAGGAAGACTGCTTTCAAGAACCAAGAAGATCATAAAAGGGGGAGGTGGAAAAGAAAAGGGGGAGCCAGAGGGGCAAGAAGAAGAAGAGTAACCGACGGGTGAAAGTGATCAAACCATTTGTGCCTGGATGGGAAGACCACGACGCAACCCCAAAACCATGACAACAGAAACTACAACGGCAAACATCCAAAACCCCTGCCCTGCTTCTTGAAGCTTCACGGTGATTTACGAGCTGGTCACCCTACTGCACCAGCACGGCAGAACCTCTTCATTCTCACCGTACCTAGTACCCATCCATCAACCCTCCCCTCCCCCAGCCCTCCTGCTCCTCCCAGCCACCCCTCCAGTCCCAGCCCTGAGGCCAATGTCTCTGAGAGAACCCCAGGGTGGTGGACGGGTGGCACACAGCCCCCCTGGCCGGGCAGTTCACGCTCCCCCTGGCCTCACACTTTTCTCCTGAAGTGGGTCGTGGTAAGACCATCACCCGGGAGGTGCCCTCTCCATAGCCGGGGGAAGGGATGGGGGTGGACGCGAGGCTCAGAGGAGGACCCGAGCAAACGCTACCAGCCGCCCTGACGTGTATTCCTTAGCACTGCACATCCAGCCGCTAGGCCAGCAGACAGAGCAAGCGGGTTAAAACCTGTTTCTTCAGATCCACACTTCCTCCAGAAGGCTCCCGGGCAGGGTAAAAGTTAAACATGGCTCGAAGCTTTTTCTCTCTGTTTTTCTTACATGTCTGTCCTCCGTTAAGGTAGCTTCGTTCGTGAACCTGGCACTGATTAGGAACGTGGACGCCTTCTTCCCTGCCACAGTCAAACAGAGCACCCAGGACACCGCGTGTCAGAAAGCAGTATCCGTACGGCATGGTTTGCCCCAATAAAACACCAAAACAGCTTAGCAAGGTGTCTCCGTCCTATCGGGCGGCCAGGAGGGCTACACAGGGCTCTAAGCTATGAAGCGAGGGTGGATGCCGGGCAGTGTGATGAAGGACGGAGACAGACGCAGGCTGTGGAGGAGGTCGGCTGGGAGCAGGAAAGCCCTGACGGGCGCACAGCGCAGGGAGACGGGGAGGGAGGGCCGGAGCGCAGGGACCAGCGGTAGGTTCGTGTGGAGCTGCACGGGAAAGCCCGGGGCCTGTGTTAATAACAGTAAGAGCCACACGGATGAGGGCCCCTCCAGGTCAAGTTGATGGTTACGCGAAACTCAGTAAACACGAAAGGAGAGGGTAATGACACCCCAACCTAGACGCGTCACCCTGATGCTGAGGTCTCGTTAAACCACCTGTCGAGAATTCTGCTTGACTTGTGTGATCCAAGCGACTGTGGCGTCTCCCCGCACCCCGACAGTCCCCCGAGACCCTCGGCCTTCCCTGTCCCTGTCCCTCTCCCTCCGCTTTCCTCCTGTGTTTCATTAATTGCCTACAATTAGCTAGCTTTTCTTCACCGTTGTCCCGTGCCTGGGCAAGAAGAGTCGCTGCTTTGATCCTCTTTCTGGGAGGCTCTCATTTTTCAAACCTTCACTCCCCTCCCAGTAGGCAGTCCCAGCCTCCCCCCCCCCACCCACCGGGGCATTGTGCTGGGGAGCCCGGCCTGCGTCCCTCCCCCTGCCTTCCCCCCCGCCCCCCCGCGGCGGTGTACCATGGAAACAGGCACCCGCATCCCGGGGAGCTATGGCAACCATGCGAAGAGCAGGCCCACGGTCACACTCACACAAGCCAAAGAGGCGACCCACTGCAGGGCCATTTGCCAAGAAGAGGTGATTCACAGCTCCAGCTGGCCACAATAATAAGAACTCGAGACACTCAAATACGTATGCACGGGAACGCATCACGCGCACAACCAACTGCGTCCCTACCGTTCCTAACATGAGAAAAAAAATCAAGAGGTTTGATCAGCTCTCTTCTGAACAACATCTCACACAGTCTTACTATTACTAAACACTAAGTACTAAGTACGAAATGCACGGCACCGCCAGTGATGTCGCAATTCATCCAGCACAGGTAAGTACTTGCTATTACAGCACCGAGATGCCCAGAGATAATTCTACTTCTTCTGGGCTCTGGGCCTTAGGAATTCATTGAAGAATAAATTTAATTCTTATTCCTCAGCTTTGCGTTCTCTGTTTCCAGTCCCCGGTTTTTAATGAGGAGTCTTCTCAGATTCTACTGGATAGTTTAGCTGTCTGGTCAAGCCCAGCTAATGATGGGCCGTGCATGTTGCCCGTGTGGACACGGTGTCTGTTCTTGTGACAAATGAGCTTGCAGCAGGAAGGCAGGGCCCCCACAGCATGGCTGGCGCTTTGAGTCCATGTATTTTGCACTCTGTGTGGTTTGCTTCCACAGTTTCTCTCTTCAAGGAAATCTGGGTCATAGCTTTCCTTTTTCCTTACAAAAACAGAGCTGGGAAAAATAATGCTTCCAGAAAGTCCGCGTGTCTGTTACGTAAGAGCTCACGTGTATTTATGATTTTTGAAATGAAGTTTCTAATCACACGTCCCAGTCTGTCTATTAGAATCTAAGGCATGCTCATAAAACAAAAGGCACAGGATTGAGCAATAGTGCTTTGGAATCTAAAATACACCTTCACAAATAAAGTACCACATAATGAGAACTGGAAAGGGCTGACACTGATCAAGAAGCGCTGTGTTCATAAACTGACTTGTGAAGTGGGAATTCCTTTGTACAGCTACTAAAAGATATGTGTGTATATATATATATATGTATGTATGTATGTATGTATGTATACACACCTATGTGTGTATATACGTATAATATTTTTAAAGAGTAGAAACCAAGTCAGAGGAAAGATCATTCCACTAAATCCAGAGGGAAAGAGAACCTTACAGAAGAACTCGTCAGCAACTGAACACACACAATGCTGTGGTAACCGCAATGCTGACATACAAGGGAAACTAAGAGAAAATAAGAGACCAATGGGGGGAAAAACATCCTCCCCCTAAGGAATTAATGACCTAAAATAAGATATTAAAGTTCATTTTGGAGTCCACAAAGACAATGTGTATGCATAAGGCCAATAGAATTCAGAGGGAAGTGCAAATAGAATTTCCAAAATTAAAGAGAAATAAAATTAAAACCTACGTATATAATTGGGTGCCTTGGGCTGGGAAGGTGGCTCAGTGGTAGAGCACTTGCCTTGCGTGCCTGAGGCCCTGGGTTCAATTCCTCAGCACCACATAAGCAGAAAAAGAAAAAAGCCGGAAGTGGCGCTGTGGCTCAAGTGGTAGAGCGCTCGCCTTGAGCTGAAGAGCTGAGGGACAGCGCCCAGGCCCAGAGTTCAGGCCCCACGACCGGACCCCCCCCCAAACAAAAAAAAAATTGGGTTTCTAAGGAAGAGACCAGAACAAGTGGGGGGAAGAAACAACCCTGACCGGCGCGATAGGGAGACCGTTCTGAGCTGGCCGGGAAGCGCTGTGTGTGGTGGCCGCGAGGCCTGGGTTACCGCGGGTACCCCGAGCTGCGCTTACCGCGGGTACCCCGAGCTGCGCTTTGCCCTCCCCCGCCCAGGCCATTCTCATCGCGGGCCCAGGCTCTGTGCGTACTCAACGTTTGTTCTGTGGAATCTTTCTGGAAAACAGCATTTTTGGTACTTCACTCCAGCCAAACTCTATGACTCTTTCAGCTACCAAGAATTTAACTTTGAAGGAACCAAGGGCTTACATCTCACCCTGAGTCATGTGCTGTGAGTGGTGTTCGTGGCGCCTGGTACCGTTCTAACGCAATAAAGAGTCTTTCCCGCTGATCTCAAGACATTACAAAATCTCCAGTAGTTGAAATATAATAGGCTGTATTCGTTAATGTAGTAAATAAATTAAAACACAGTAAGAAATGCTAAGCTCTCGAAAAGGCATTGCTCTAAAAATTATTTGGGGGCCAGGAAGAAAATCGAAACTTTAATTACCGACAATTTAAAAATGATGTTACCCCCCTCACAGATAAATGTCCATGTCCACCTATGCGGAGTGAAAACTCATCACCGGAGAGCACCAGGAACTCATTTCTCTGCAAAACAGCTACAAAGTCACCCAGAGAAAAGAGGAGGAGGAGGGGAAGGGGAGGGGGGAGGAGGGGGAGGGGGAGGAGGAGGAGGAGGGGGAAGAGGAGGAGGGGAGGAGGGGGAAGAGGAGGAGGAGGAGGGGAAGGAGGAGGAGGAGCAGGAGAGGGAGGAGGAGGAGAAGGAGGAGGAGGAAGAGGAGGAGGAGGAGAAGGAAGAGGAGAAGGGGGAAGAGGAGGAGGAAGGGGGAGGAGGAGGGAAGAGGAGGAGGGGGAGCGGGAGGAGGAGGAGGGGGAGGAGGGAGGGGGAGGAGGGGAGGAGGGGGAGGAGGGAGGGGGAGGAGGGAGGGGGAGGAGGGGGAGGAGGGAGGGGGAGGAGGGGAGGAGGGGGAGGAGGGAGGGGGAGGAGGGGAGGAGGGGGAGGAGGGGGAGGAGGAGGAGGAGGGGGAAGAGGAGGAGGAGGGGGAGGGGGGAGGGGGAGGGGGAGGGGAAGGGAAGGAGGGGGAAGAGGAGGAGGAGGGAGAAGGGGAGAAGAAGAGGGAGAAGGGGAGAAGAAGAGGAGGAGGGGGAAGAGGAGGAGGAGGGGGAAGAGGAGGAGGAGGAGGAGGAGGAAGAGGAGGAGGGGGAGGAGGAGGAAGAGGAGGAGGGGGAAGAGGAGGAGGAGGAGGAGGGGGAGGAGGAGGAGGGGGAAGAGGAGGAGGAGGAGGAGGAGGGGGAGGAGGAGGAAGAGGAGGAGGGAGAAGAGGAGGAGGGGGAAGAGGAGGAGGAGGAGGAGGAGGAGGAGGGGGAGGAGGAGGAGGAGGAGGGGGAAGAGGAGGAGGAGGAGGAGGAGGAGGGGGAGGAGGAGGAGGAGGAGGAGGAGGGGGAGGAGGAGGAGGAGGGGGAAGAGGAGGAGGAGGAGGAAGAGGAGGAGGAGGAGGAGGAAGCGGAGGAGGGGGAAGAGGAGGAGGAGGAGGAGGAGGGGAGGGGAAGGAGGAGGAGGAGGAGGAAGAGGAGGCGGGGGAAGAGGAGGAGGAGGAGGAGGAAGCGGAGGAGGGGGAAGAGGAGGAGGAGGAGGAGGAGGGGAGGGGAAGGAGGAGGAGGAGGAGGAAGAGGAGGCGGGGGAAGAGGAGGAGGAGGAGGAGGAAGAGGAGGCGGGGGAAGAGGAGGAGGGGGAGGAGGAAGAGGAGGAGGAGGAAGAGGAGGAGGGGGAAGAGGAGGAGGGGGAGGAGGGGGAGGAGGAGGAGGAAGAGGAGCGGGAAGAGGAGGAGGAGGAGGAGGGGGAGGAAGAGGAGGGGGAAGAGGATTATGATGACTACAAAACAAGGTGGCAGGCTTGAGACCCGAGCCCTTCGGCCCTCGTTGTTGTTGATGGTGCTCACCCTAAGACCAACACTGCTTTGATCTGCTCCCTCAGCAAAGCCTCAAGCCCCTGTGGGTCGATGAGTTTTGCCAGCTCACATCTGACAGTGCCAAGACACGGGGTAACTACAACAGGAGAACCAGTAAGTCCGGAGCTGACGGGGAGCAAACGCATGCAGAACAGACACATGCTGGAATCTTCTGTCCCACACAGGAGTGGAGGACTAAGAAATGAAATCTACCCCCTGACTGATGCATTTCTGCATTCTTTAAAACCTAGTTTGGAGAATATCAACGTATCTCAAGCTATTTGAAAATCTTAATAGCGTCTGATACACCCGGATGCATTGCTTATCACGTACAATCTAGGAAGAATTAGACTCTGATAAAAAATGAACAATTGCCTTTCAGGAAGGTGAAGATGCGGACAGAGAGCCCGTCCTGAGTGTTCTGGGCAGGTCTATAGCGGCCTGCAGGGGTGGGGGGCTTCGGTCTATAGTTCCCAATCATTCCAGGACACAGAAGAGGGGCAGATTCTCTGTTTAAGGGTGCCGGTGACAATTCTGCTATGAAGCCTGGCAAATTAGCTAGCGAAAAAAGAAAAAAAAAAAAAGCAACAAAAATCAAGCTCTCTTGTGAAGGTGCGTGGAAAATGAAGCTAAGAAGACATGTTTTGTAAACCATGAAATCAGTGGCACCAACTAAGAATTCAAAAGCTTTTTTACGAGGAAATAGAATAAAACAAAAAATAGCTTCAAAATCTTATTATATTATGGAATGGGTATGGCCTATATATTTAATTGAATTTAGGATCTGTTCCCCATGTACTGATAATCACCAGTTAATAAAAATTACAATATGTTAATGTTTTAAATAGATGTCAGAAGTCAGGGCTGGGGTGTAGCTCAGGGAGACTGAGTAAGGCCCTGGGCCCATCCCAAGTCTAGTCAGAATGTAACTCCATAAGAACAGTGGTAATTGTTCTTCATGGTTAAAAAAAAACAGTGCAGGGCTGGGAAGTTGGCTCAGTGGTAGTGCGCTTGCCTTGCATGCCTGAGGCCCTGGGTTCGATTCCTCAGCACCACATAAGCAAAAAGAAAAAAGTGGCGCTGTGGCTCAAGTGGTAGAGCACTGGCCTTGAGCTGAAGAGCTGAGGGACAGTGCTCAGGCCCAGAGTTCAGGCCCCACAACCGGACAATAAAACAAAACAAAACAAAAACAAAAAAAACAGTGCACTTACTATAAAAAAAAAAAAAAAAGAAGCAAAGCAAGGCTGTTTTTTTTACTATTTAACACAATGCTGCAAATATGCCGACACAATGAGAAACAGGTAGAGAGAATCGTTATTATTTCTAGGAACGCTGCAAAAATTAATGCTATTTTCTTTTGAGAAGGTAGAGGTGTTTAAGCCAATGTAAACAACGCACGGCAAACAAATGTACCAGAGCACCACACAGTAAGTGCCCTGTGCGTAGCTACCACTTGTACGCGCCGCTTAAAATGACACTTTTATAAACAAACGCACAGGTGACGGGGAGCTGCCACCCCCCGACGCGGGGGGACGGCCAGGGAGCTGAACTCTGGGGGTGGCGGGTCTCCAGAGGGGCCCACGTGGACCAGCTGCCCGGCCCGAGAGAGGAGGGGGGCGGGCCCACGCCAGGGGAAAGAGGGAGAAACCCTGCTTCCCACAGACCATCGCACAGATCCAGGGCCACAGGAAGGAAGGCGACACACGCAAGTGCCCTCGCCCTGCCTGACCCTGGGAGGCCCGGCCCCCCTGACCCACGCACGCCCCTGCCCCCCGACCCACGCACGCCCCCCTGCCCTGTGTTCTCAGGTGGAGGCCCGGCCCCCCCGACCCACGCACGCCCCTGCCCTGTGTTCTCAGGTGGAGGCCCGGCCCCCCCTGACCCACGCACCCCCCTGCCCTGTGTTCTCAGGTGGAGGCCCCCCCGACCCACGCACCCCCTGCCCTGTGTTCTCAGGTGGAGGCCCGGCCCCCCCGACCCACGCACGCCCCTGCCCAGTGTTCTCAGGTAGAGGCCCGACCCCCCCGACCCACGCACCCCCTGCCCTGTGTTCTCAGGTAGAGGCCCCCCCGACCCACGCACCCCCTGCCCCCCCGACCCACGCACCCCCCTGCCCTGTGTTCTCAGGTAGAGGCCTGGACCCCCCGACCCATACACGCCCCTGCCCTGTGTTCTCAGGTGATGTCCTCAGGCGCTCGCCTGAGCTCAACTTTCCATCAGGGTCTGTTCAGGCACTGCGAGCTGGCTTGGGTTTTCACAATCCGGTGGCACTGTTACATTCGGTCTCCACCCGTCAATCGCCAGAGTCTAGCTCCAGGGACTTCTGGAACGCTCGGGGAACCGGGGCCAGCTCCAGCCGTCTCGGCCCCAGCCTCCCAGCCTGGATGACCGTCCCCGGCCCTCGGCTCCTGTATCGCAGCCGCTGGTGTCACGTCGATGGACCCTGAGTGGAGAAGTCTCAGGTCCGCCACGCCCACGAGGAGGTAACTGCGGTCTGGGCTGCGGGGCGACAGCTAAGCCCATACCAGGCTTATTTCACCGCCTCCAGTCTCTGACTCACGGTTAAGGCGCCACGTGTCACTGACCCTGTGACACCCCCCGTCCCCCCTCCTAACGGCCAGCGCTGCGAAGGACACTTCCCAGTCCCCTGGCTGCCACCGGACTGCGCTCCAAAGATGCTAATGATTCACACCTCGAAGGGGCCTTTTGGATGGGGGGCCAGGGCGATGGGCGGTAGATAGGCTTGTAGTCAGGGCATTCTGTTCATCTTGTCTCTGGAATTGACAGCTGGTTTCAGGGGCGTGGCACACTTGCTGCAGAGTCCCCAGTGCGTGAACTCCAGAAGCCTGAGTGCGCTGGTTTGCAAAGGGTCAGGACGGAGCTGGGCGGGCCTGGGAGGGCGCAGTGCCCAGCCCGGCAGCTCCTGGAGACGGTACCATCACAGCAAGCTCGCAAGGTGGCCCGGGGTGGGGTCAGGTCCGCAGGACGGGCCCCCGCCACCCCCCTCACCACCTGCAGGACCACGAAGCTCCGGGCCCGAAGGGGAGAAGGTACCACGAGGTCTCTAGCGCCTGGCATGCCGTTCCAAGGCTTCCGATGGGATCTGGAACCCATCGCTCATGATCCACGGCCGAACTTAAGCCTGAGGCAAAAGGGCCCCGAGTAGGAGAATATAATCAGCTCAGCCTGAGTAATAAAACACACAAATCACTCAGGAAGGCCCTGTTTAAAAATGACATTGTACAAGCGCCACTCCTTGGGTGACTGGCATCCGCGCCACGGCCGGCACCATCCATCTCCTGGAGAGGATTCTGGAAGGCGGCAGCCACACACACACACACACACACTGCAAAGAATCTCTCGGGCTCTGAGGGAGAGAGCGCCGCGTCATGCCAGGCCTCTGAGTCTATCGCTTCAGAGAGGTTCACCTCGTCCTCAGGTGAAGGAGGAGTCCACGTCCACTTAGCTTTTCCCCGCGACCGTGTCGGTGCAGCGTGGATGTATTCCAGAAACTCTATCTGAAGTCTGAGGGGCGTGCGTGCCGTGGCCGCTCCCGGGCTCTCCTCCCGCCACGTGCACCGGGCGCTGGTCTCCCCGCGGTGACAGGAGTTTGCGGGGAACCGGCCGGCCATGCCCAGGCCAGCGAGGCGCACGCGCTGACCCTCAGCATGTCATCCATATTGCTAAGCAACGGCCGCCAGAGCCAACCCAGGCCCACGTTTCGGGAACACTGCAGCAAACGGCCCTGCTTCGGAGACCCGGCCGAAAAACCAGGGGCCGAACGCGTCTGTGGCGGTGGCGCTTGCTTTCGGGTAGAGCCACGCACGGGGCACCGGGAAGTCCTTCTCCACCACCGTTCCCAACCCACGGGGCAGCTCCAGCGAGACCCCGGGCGAGCGTCACACACATCCAGGTCCCCCACAAGGCCGCAGCTGGGGCGGGGACACGTGGAGGGCCCGGGGTGGGGGGACGGGGGGGTCTACCCATGGCAGACAGGAAGCCACGCAGGTGAAGCACCGCCTGGAACACATCCTCTGACCAATCCAGTGCCGAAACCATGCTCCTGTCTGGAGGAAAGGCTGGGGAACTTCTTCTCCGGGGCCTAGAAAATCTAAATTAAACCCAGGCTTCTCAGTCTCAGCTGTAAGCACAGAGCCGCCCGGGCAGCACTGTAAAACCCGGGCGCTTTGGGTTGGACTCAGACCCAGGAAACGGGGATCTCTCCGGCATGATGCCCACGCTGCCTCGGAGCCCAGGTAAAATGATGTAGCTAGCCCTTTCTAGAAGGATCGGTTGCTCTAGGAGAGCCTCACATGGCCAGGCACTAAAGGCACCTGCCTCGTGGCCCAGAATCACGCCCGGGGGCGGGGCGTGCTAGCACCCCTTAAATTCTGATCTTCAGGTCAGAACGTGACATCTCTGCAATTTGTCTAGGACTTCTTGATTCTAGCGTACATTCTTACTTGTATCTCTCCTGCAAGACGTTTTGTATTTATAGGTCCAAGTCTTTCCTCCAAATCCCTCCATGCCCACCCATCGCTCAGACCTCCTCAGCCAGCCTGGGCCGACCTGGTCTGTCTGTCTGTCCAGACGGGGTCTCGAGACCCAGCCCAGGCTGCCTTCAAGCTTCTGAGCCTCTTGCCCGTGTCCCCCGGGGGCTGGGATTACAGGCATGCGCCAGCATGTCCAGTGGAGCCTAAGCATGCTTAAAAGAGGGACGGATACAATCAAGAGCTGCCAGAGAAAAGTGCTTTCCCGGTGGTGGATGGATGGATCTGGGGTGCAAACGCTCCGTCACCTTACTCTTAGGAAGAAGTACTGTGGCCGGGTTTTCTACTACGCTCCAATTTCTCCATATAACAAGCATGAAGAGATCTTCCTGAGCTCAAGTAGATGCTTTGAGGATCCATCGCGGCGTAACACGCTTACCTGCCGTTAGCCAGGTGTTAAGCATCTGATAAGCAGCACGCATTTCCTTCTTGAAACACCCGCCAGGCCTCCTCCACGCTGCTCAGGACCCGGCTGTACATTTGTTAGCTAGCCGAGTCCTCTGTCTTAAAACCCGGTCGGGGCGTGGGGGACTTGGTCTTCTTAAATACCCAGGGGCCTTTATCAGACCCCACCTCGTGTAAGCAGATCAAATGTTTGCAAGTGAAGGGAAATCCTCAGGATGATGCCCCAGTGCTTGGTGGGGTGGTCGGGGGGGTGTGGGATGGGATCCCACTGGGTTGAATTTACAGATGGGGATCACGGGGGCTGCAAGGGAGCCGTCCTGGGGGGGACGGCCAGAGGCAATGCCGGAGTCCAACTCCAGAGAAGGGGCGGAGGGAGACCTGTGTAGAACCACAAGAACTTACTTCAAGCATCGGAAAAGCTCCCGAAGGGCTGTTTCGTAAGGAATGAAGTCACCTGTCTTGTAACGCTGGGAGAGGTAGAAATGCAGATTTTATCTCAAGATAAGGGAGAAACGTGTAGTAATTTCCCCAAAGAGAAAGATCCTCTAACACATAATGAGTTTGTAATCGCTAGAAATACTCAAGTGAGACTAGATGATTCTCGTCAGGAAGAGATTGGGCAGGGGATGTGGAAGGTGGTTTCTAAGCTAAATCTGATGAATGAAGATTAAGTACTTTCTAGGCGGTCCCTGTAGGAGCGACGCTTCTCCCTCTTCTGGGCCATGGCGGAAGGCATGCTTCCAAATGAAGCAGAGGGTTTCAAACACTAAAACCGCCATCTGAAATCACTGAGATGAACAGAAAGGCATTTAAGTTGGCCTTCATGCTTCTATGTTCTGGAGATTTTACCCAAAAGCAAGTGGCATTCTTCTAGCCAACCGTATGCGTCTGGTAGGATTTAGGACCAGGGGACACACACCTCTGTGGCCCTTGTTGGGCCCCTCCCCCTTCCCGCCCCCTCCCCCTTCCCCGCCCCCCTCCCCCCCAGGGCTGGCACACCCGGGGTCAGAACCCAGAGCCGCCCAGTCACTTAGAGGGAAGGGATTAGGAAATCCCTGTCAGCTGTCAGTCAACTTTCAGGAAAAATAAAACCTTCAGGGAGTTCTAAGCCCTTCTTCCAGTTGAGAAGTGTCAGAAGCTTGTTATTGTATCATTGATCCCGGCGCCGGGTGACTCTGAGCTGACAGGGTGGAGGCAGGCGGGTTCTGGGAGCCGGCTCCTTCCCGGGCCGCGTTTTCAGCCAGGCCCACTGTGCTGCGATTGCGCCCCAGCAGGAGCGCAGCGGCCACGGCCAGCCGCCCATCAGGACCCGTTCCTCTGCGACCAGGTTTGACGCGGAGATGCCAAGGAACCGTTTGTAGCTTCAGGGACAGACTCCGGAAACATCAAGAATGAGATGCCCTGAGTGGTTTCCGTTTATTTGCCTGACTCTGCCCACCTGACTTACTCGTGGGGCTCCGTTCTGGTGGTACCCGCCCCCCTCCCTTCTCTTGGTGCTAACTTCAGCCAGAGTGTAGAGGACCTGGATTCCAGGCTGACCAGGACTCTGGAAGGACTCAGACTGGATGCTTTAGAACAGTCGGGGGGGGGGACTCGAACCCTCTTCTCCCTAGTGCACCCCAGTAAGGTGACGCCACAGCCACTGAGCCCAGCCACCACGGTGGGGGGGGGGGTCCTGACTCCCGTGTGACCTCTGTGACCTCCATGAACGGAGATGTACGTTCCTAGGACGAGACGCATCGCACAGGCCTCCAGATCTGAACGCCACGCCTGCGGTGTGGACAACGCTGGTTCTTGAGAACATTAATGGGGTGCACTCTGCCAGAGCCCGACGGGGGCTCCCCGGGGTGGGAGGGGAGGGGGGAGGGGGGAAATAAGGCACGCACCCCAACAGAGACCCCGTCTGTCCACAGCAGCCCCCACTTCTCCGTGGTAACCAGCAGGAAGCGAAGGAGCAAGGGCTGTTCCCCTCACGCTGGGATAGGTGTCACCCCAGTCAGAGGACAGCCGGGGCTGGCGGTTCACGTCGATCACCACAGCTACCCGGGAGGCCAGCCTCGGCAGAAAACTTCAGAACAAATCAAACCAAACACAGGACTGGAGGCGTGACTCAGGCAGTAGAGTAACAGCCTACATTACCCTGGCCCTCCCCCCAAAAAATGGCTGTAATATATACTTCAGAAAAAGCAAAACTCATTTATGGCGATCCACGTAAGTTGCCTACGGAAGGACTGGAGGGAAAATACAAGTACTCTCTGGCATGATGAACACGCTCTGTATATTGACTTAAGTGGTAATCATACAGGGATATGTATTTATGAAAACTTACAAGCAGTATGACAGCCATTAATATTCATACTCTTGCAGCCTGCAAGACAAGTTTAGAGAAAAATGAGACCCAGAAAGAGAAGGGCTGGGACGTGCCTGCTGGGAACACAGGCTTAGCGTGCATGGGGCGGTTTAGTCCCTCACATGGCAAAACAAAAAACAAAAACACACCAGGAAAGCAACTTCAGAATACCTGTTTAGCAGACTCTGTGCACCACAGATCTTCTTGGTGACAGTAACTCAAAGGTAAAACTTTACAGGCAGCAGTGGCCCACATCTAAAATCCTAGGTAATCAGGAGGCTGAGGTCTGAGGATTGTGGTTCAAAAGCCAGCCCGGGCAGGAAAGTCCCTGAGACTCTTATCTCCAATAACCCACTCAGAAAAAGCTAGAAGCGGTGCTGTGGCTCAGGTGGTAGAGCGCTCGCCTTGAGCTGAAGAGCTGAGGGACAGCGCCCAGGCCCAGAGTTCAGGCCCCATTACCAACAAAAAGAAAAGAAAAGAAAGAAAGCTTGGTCACGCAGACTGTAACTGATCTCTCGTTGGGCTTCATGAGGAAGCACATAAGTAGGACTCTATAGAGACTGTTTCCAAGATCAATTATGTTTTAAAGAAATTTTCCTTCTAATTACAGACCCACACTATGCAAAGAAGTCTTTAAATATCAAGGAAAACTTCAACAATCTGTGGGAAACTCCTCAGAACAGATATGGCTGCCCCTGTGTCGTGTACATATTCTGTGTCGTGTGCATATTCTGTGTCGTGTGCATATTCTGTGTCGTGTGCATATTCCGTGCTGTGTGCATATTCCGTGCTGTGTGCATATTCCGTGCTGTGTGCAGTATTCCGAGTCCTGCGCTGTATCATCCATGCTCTCTGGATAAACGGTGCCATCGCTGTGGCTTTGCTTTGAAGTTTGCGGCATTCCGACACCATGGGACTGAGTGCGGAAATTCTAAGAGCATAAATAAGATTATTCTGGATGGTTCCTGGGCGTTAATGTACAGCAAGGTGACCAGAGTCTATGAAAGGAAATGGTTCACCCATGGACGACCCCGGACCTCAGCTCTGTGAGTGATTTCTTCCTCTTGCAATTAACCAGGCCTTTGTTCCTGGTCAGTCTTCATCCCGGGCTCTTAGGCGAGGTTTTATTCCTGGAAGCATGTTTGTGCCCACCCTGAGGAGAGGTCTGTCGAGTGGATTCATCCCAGCTCATCGGAGCGAGACGCCCTTCACTCTACAGCGCAGGAAGGGCGCGGCGCAGAGAGACCCCCGGGGCGCCAGGAGCTGCCTGACCTTCAATAATCACACCATCACCCCCTGCCCACCCCCGTCCCTGCAACCAGACGCAAAGGGAACTGGACTTCGGAAATGACCCCCACATAAGAAAGCTCGGCGATGGGGCTGGGGAGGTGGCTCAGTGGTAGAGCGCTTGCCTTGCATGCCTGAGGCCCTGGGTTCGATTCCTCAGCACCACATAAGCAAAAAGAAGAAAAAAAGAAAGAAAGGAAGCTCCGTGAGGCACTCAGCACTGCTCTGCGTGACACTTCCTCCC
This sequence comes from Dipodomys merriami, assembly GCF_024711535.1. Lineage (NCBI taxonomy): Eukaryota > Metazoa > Chordata > Mammalia > Rodentia > Heteromyidae > Dipodomys > Dipodomys merriami. Next base: position 950,941 of record NW_027203394.1, on the reverse strand, counting down.
GCACCCGCTGTCACGGAGACAGCGACCTCTTGCTGTGCCCTGAGCTGACCTCTGGGTTCATTCTGTGACTGCAGGTGCTTCTGGCTATGAAAAGAATGCACCTTACGCAAAAACAGAACTGGGGAAGAAAAATATACGCAGAGCAGTCCCGAGTACTTACACGGATTGTACATTTCCCTAGATTCCATGAAAATCTTCCAAGTGGCATTTTACGAAGAGCGAGTGACTTATCTGGAAATGCTTTTATTATCAAGTTCTCGTGCTGGATATATTTAGTAGTTCAGCCATTTTTTTCCCCTTCTAATTCTTTCACTCTCACAGTTCACAGTCACAAATCCTTTCTGTGGCGTTGCTACGTTTAATGTGTTGTGTTTGCTGGGTTTCTTTGAGCTGAATAATGGATCCTTTCATCTCCCAGAAGAGTCTTGTCACTGGTTTCTGGGCCTCCCACCCACAGGACTTAGTTCCCCCCCCCCAATATCCCATTCATTGTTTTTAAACCTCTTGTCTCAATACTGGAAATAAATTCCTTCGGGCGGAACAGGGAAGGCCTTCCTAGTTCTTCCTGTGGTCATGCAGAGAATGCTTGCCGATTGCTTTTGGGAAGGCCAGCGCCCGCCCCGCCAAGCCTTCCCAGCATGCACCTGAGTTCACATTCTGCCCAACCAGCAAAGCCTTCTGCGAGACAGACACACGTCTGTCCTGGTCAGCCCAGAGCCAGGCAGAGGCTGAGGGGCGAAGAAGGCCCAGCCAGAGCCCCGGCCAGCGCGGCTCACTCCCCCCTCACCCCTTGCTCTTGGCTAATCCACTGCGGTTTATTGAATTAAACCTCCATTATTCTCCCTTTAGCACTGAAATTGCCAAAATGCCTGAACCTGTTAATGGAAGAAAAAAAAAATCACAGAAACACATCACAAAGAAAACCAAGAAAACCTGTCCAAGGGAAAATTGTTTTTATATGCACTTAATGTAAAGCAGTTGGAGGCTTTCTGGAAGGCTCTGGAAAGGGCCAGAGAATGGGGATGTTTGAGCTGCTAAAAGAGAGCGTTTACAATAGCCATGGTTTTTCCAATGAAGCCCTGGAGGTGATAGGTCTCTAATATGAACATATGGTTCCCTGCAAGTTCCCAAGGAGAAAAGAAACCGTTTCAAGATGTGATGCTATTGTCTGTGCCCTGAAGTCGTTCTTATCAGAACCAGAAGTGCAGATTTTGCCTGCGGTTGGGACCGGTCAGTGCCGGGTCTTTGTAACACGCTTAGTCTAATGGTTCCAAGGAGCCACTTCCAGGCCCTAGTGTTCACTGACACAAGGATTAACGTGTCCCCACAGGCCGCTGACAAGATGCTCCGGGGTCTGTGAGGCCTGGACGGGAGGGGTGGCCAGGAGAGGAGGACCCTGACCCAACCGCCTGGCCCTGTCCTCGCGCAGGAACAAGTTGCTAACCTGGAGCGGCTTTCTGCTGTCACTACAGGAGAGGAAATGATTCTCTTCTGGGAAAAGTACTACCACGCCTGTCATCCCCTGGTGATTCTACTTGAACAGCATTTCGCTGCCGCGGGTCCCAGGGTCTGCGGCTCCAGGACAGCGGACCAGGCATCAGAGGTTAACGGGAGTGGTCTCCCTGGAAACAGGGAGTGGCACCCTGGGAGGACCCGGTGACCTCACAAGACCACCAGCCCTCGTTCACCGCCGGCCAGCTCCGGGGAGCAGGACTCGTGGTAATGTCAGACTGTGTCCCTGCCAGGGCTCACGTGACTCTTACAAAGACAGCGTCTCCATGACCAGTGCAAGAAATCCGGATTCTCAAAGCTCGGGAAGCTGCTCGCTTTTTCTTAGTGGTGAGGCCAACGCTGGGCCTGCAGATTTCAAAGATGGCCTTTTTTAACCGGGACTACGGGGCAGGGGAACAAGGCTGAGAACGGACCAACTAGCCAACAGAGGCACTGCTGTTCATATACGCTCAAGGAAGACAGGCTTTACTGTCATCAATTTGATCTAGCCTCTAAATCTGTTTGGCCTTCCTCTGAGCCCCAGCTTCTTTTTCTATTAAAAAAACGGCACACCTCTATAAAATATGATTTATTTTACCGGGGTTCACGTTTCCTGCTGAAATCCCAGGCTGCCTGAAGCACCACAGCAGCTAGCATGGAAAGTGTGCTCTTCCTGGCATTGTTCTAGGCCCTTTCCGTGTGCACCATCTATCCCGATTTCCCTCACAGGCGTAAACGATAAGGTGCTATTTCTACCCACGTTATAAAGGTTAGGCAACCCCGGCCCAACAGGTCAGAAGGGTTGTTTTGAAGGTCACAAGAATGCCAAGTGGGAAAGCTGAAGTCTGAACATAACTTCCTGGGCGCAGGTGGGGTTCTGGGCATCTGACTTCTTCTGCTTAGTAGGTTGTGGAGAATAAAAGGAGGAAGGGAGAGCGGGAAAGATAAGGTCAAGGAGAGGGACAGCGTAGGTGGAGCCGAGGAATAGCATAGTCCACGAAATCACTTGGAGAAAGCGAATGGAAGGTCATTTATAAGTCTGTATTTACCCACTCATTATTTCTTTAGTTTCTATCTAGGCTTTAAATACTGCAACCAAGATTGAGAGGCAATCAAAACCGTAATGTCCTACCTATTATCTACAGATTCAAGAGAGCTGGGCAAACTAGACTTCCTTTTAAGGAAAACAAGAGGGTTTTTTTTTTTAATTTTAATATGGAGTTAATGTGTCCAAGGGATGGCACAAGAAATTAACTATGACCTATCGTCAAAAGAACAAGACGAGCCCAGTGGTGGGAGGAACAGCAGGCGCAGGGGAAAGGCCTGGTCTGGGAGCGCAGCTGCACCTGCCTGGCTTCATGAAGGTCAGTTCTCATTCCACTGGGCAAGCCGGGTTCAAGCACCAGCATGGAAGGTGCACCAATCCCGCTCGCCCCGTCCCACAAGGGAAGAGCACTGCCAGGGCCAGGGAAGGGCGCTGGGCGCTGGGTGTGGGGCGCGGGGCGCGGGGCCGGGAGCCGAGCCCCAGAGCCATCAGCAGGGCCCCGCCGGTCCTCGCCCGGCAGCCCCAGACGCCCAGGCCTCGCATTTCCCTCCATCCTCACTCCTCACAGCCTCTTCACATCTCCTTCCTCTCAAGATCCATCCTCTTCCCTCCCCAAACACACACACCTCGCCCTGAAGGCGATCTGGACGACTGCCTTACACTCACACGTTCACGAGAAACTGGAACCTCCCTACCGGCGTCAGAACCATTGGGCGACCTCCACTGCCACGCGCTCAGGATTCCTCTCCACAACGCTCCATCTGTCAGCTCAGGACCCCTGACCCCGTGGGAACGAGAGGTCACCAGTCCCCCACAGGTGACTCAGTGACCTGTGGCTGTGAGCAGCGCAGTCCTGGGTCTGAGCCAGCAGTGAGGAACGCGGACACTGACGGTATCTACAACAATGTGAGTGAGGCGGAGGCTGCGGGAAGGCAGCGGGAACAGAGTGAGCTCATCCACAAAACCCCATCCTGCTGGGTCGAGTGCCACACGTGACCTGTAATCCCAGTGCTCTGGAGGCCGAGGCAGGAAGATCGCCAGGTGGAGGCGCCAGGCCAGGCTGGTGCGTGTGTGTGTGTGTGTGTGTGTGTGTATGTGTGTGTGTGTGTGTGTGTGTGTGGCTCAGTGCCACGCCCACAGCCCACGCCAGAGCTGCCACCCACTGTCCAAAGGACTTGCAGACGGGCTGGGGGAGGGGAAGGGAGGGGGGTTCCGTCTCCTCTACCCCAGGAAACTGACAGTGTGAGCAGCCAGCAAACATGCAGCAGGAGATCACAGAAAATCCTATCCCCAGAAGAAGAGGCATTGGATACCAGCCACCACATCACCCATCTGAACTTAAGAAATGAGAAGAGCTCAAACCAAAGAGAAAGGGAAGGGCAATGTTAACATACGTGGGTGAAACAGAATCAGAAGAACAGGTAAAGCATGAGAAAAAAAAAAGTGTTGGGGTATGTGAACAGATAGACAGATGTTTACAGGTTCAAGTCTGAACATGGGAATCAATATGGGAATATGGTGACTGATACTTTGGTCATAATCCTACGGATCTGAATGTCAACGAATTCAGTAGCTTACACATAGAGACACAAATTCCTAGATAAAGACAAGCTACTACCAAAACTAACCCAGGAAGAAACAGAGAATCTAAAAATCCCTATAGTTGCAGAGGTTTTACAGAAATTGAAAACCTTAACGAAGAAAAAGCCAGAATTCATGACTAAATTCTACCAAGTCCTTACCACCAATCCTTCTCAAATTCTTCCAACAAGAGTTTGAAACGCCTTTTACAGCATTGTATGAGCTATTACTGATAAAATAAAAAAAACCAAAGCCAAATAAAATCATCAAAGGAAACCACACACCAGTATCCCTAAGAAGATCGACATCAAAATGCTCAACAAAACAGGCTTCAGATAGCAGATCTTGCTGGATATTTAAAGAACTAGCCACTGCAACAAAGGAGAGTTCATCCCAGGAATGCAAGCAGCATTCCTGCTTCTCCAGCCGGAAACAAAGGTCAGCATTCCTTTAGGGATACTCGGTAAGCCTGTATGACAAGAGACTGGAAAATCGAACGTGAATTTCCAGAGGCAGGAGAGGGACTAAAATTGTACTGAGAGGATAGACGCCATTTCAACAGCTCTACACCAGCGGTGAGGCGGAAGCAATAATAAAATGTCTCCTGACAAAGAAGGACTCAGGACTGGATGAACTCACCACCAGATTCTACCAGATTCTTCAAGAAGAGCTAACACACCTGTTCCTGAGACTATCCCCCTGACTGGAGAGGAGAGAAGTCTGACCAAACTCACTGTAAGATACCATATTAACCTGAACACACACACATACACACACACACACTTAAAAAACAGCAAACACTGTCCAACAAGTTCCTTAATGAACATTGATGCACAAATTCTGAAGATAAAACTTGCTAGCAACATTTAATGTATGCCCGTTAATTTCTTTTTTTTTTTTTTCCGTTAGTTTCATTCTAGGATACAATGGTGGGTTCAACGTATGCAAATCAGTGAATGTCGTACAATTCATGAATGCAACCATGAACAAAAATCACACAAGCCTCTCAACAGATGGAGGAAAAGCCTTGGACAAAAGTCAGCATCACATTCCGATAAAAAGGAAACTATATTCTAGAAACTACAAACTAGAATACAAAGGAGTCGAATGTCAGCAGTTCACACCTATAATCCTAGCTACTCAGGAAGCTGAAATCTGGAGGCTGAGGGTTCAAAGACATGAAAGTCTACAAAACATGAAGCCCTGGGTTCAATTACTCAGGACCACAGACAGAAAAAGCCGGAAGTGGCGCTGTAGCTCAAGTGGTAGAGCGCTAGCCTTGAGCACAGAGAGGCTCAGGGACAGCGCTCAGGTCCTGAGTTCAATCCCCAGGACTGGCATAATAATAATAATAATAATAATCCCATTATCAAACAGGCCAATGCCCTGAGAAGCCATCGGACGAGGCTGCACTTTACGGAGGGGGTAAAAGCCTGTGGCGGTCGGCTGCACTTTACGGAGGGGGTAAAAGCCCGTGGTGGTCGGGAGCCGGGTGGGAGAAAGGACAGGCAGAGATGGAGGACTCGGGACGGGACAGTGGACGCACCTCCCCTCTCCCTGCTCCCTCCTGATCTCAGGGCCTGGGACACTGTCCAGGGGTGTTTCCTTCTAAAGATGCCCGCCTTGCGTAGAAAAAGAAATACGCGTGCATCTCCACCAGCCATCTATTTTCTCTCTCGGGGCCTCCCACTGAACCCCCACTGGAAGATCAAAATCTGTTCTTATTTCCTCCCCAGGATTTCTGGAGCCCAGTGTGGGGATGGCGGGGGGCCCCCGCAGGGTGGGGCTGCGTGGTCTGACAGACATCCAGAGGAAGGGAGAACCTCACCCCAGCGCCTCCCGCCTTCCTTCCACACGCAGGTGAGCGGGGGCCAAACACCGGGCACACGGCAGTCACGTGGGCAAAGTGCTCTCTTGTGCATCCGTGTTTGGTTATAGGAATCTCGGGTGTGAATTGAGCACGGTAGAAAAAGGATCCGTCCCTCCTGGGCAGTAGGTGGAGGACACTGTGCTGGCCAAAGCTCAGGCACCAAGAACAGTACCACCCTCTGCACGGTGCTTAGTCGCTGAGAACAGTACTCCACTCGGCACGGTGCTGTGAGGTAACTGTGCCCGTCACTGAGATGCGTGCCACGCGGTACCTGTCGGGGAGCTGCCAGAGCAGAAGGGGACGCCGGGCCGCACTGTGGTCTCTGGGCGTAGGTCAGAGGTCACAGAGGTGCCACTTTGGTGCAGATCACTGTAGGGGGAGGCCCTGCGTGAGGAGGGCCAGGAGGGGCACAGGAAATCCCCACACCTTCCCCTCAATTGTGCTGTGACCTTCAGTCTCATCTATACATGTCCGCTTATGATTAGGAGAATTACCAGTGCAAGCTACCGGCGCAGACAGTCTACTGAGTGAACATAGATCAGTACAAACGGCCACGGGTCACAGGACTCCGCGTACATGCACTGTCCAGACCGGGCGAGTCTGTGGGTGATGGGGTATGTGGGGGGGAGTGTGGAGAGCTGGGGGCGCGGGCTCTCTCCCCTTGGGCTGACCGAGGGCGTAGTCCCGAGCTCCGGGCTCTGGGTGATGACAGTTGGAACCGCACTCTTCCTCTCGGTGTGCGTCTTGAAAGGGAAGAGGCACGGCCGTCTTCCCCGCAGAGGAACTGGCACGGGGTGCGAGCCCACGCAGGAGCAGGTGAATGAATGGACCGAAGGGGGGGGGTTCCATGTGGAGCCATCTGCCCTCCCGGGGGGCGGCACAGCACCAGCTCCCCCAAGGGCACCCCACGGACCCCGCCTGGTTTTGCTTCACGCCTGCTGTTTACCACGCCAGGCGCCGGCCCGCGTTTCCAACCCGCCATCGGAAGCAATGTGCAGGAAGGAGGCTACAGGCCCACAGGACACTCCCCGAATGCATTACCCAGGAAGGTATTAATTTAAAAAATCTCATAAATGTCTCCAGAACCCAGCAAACCCGAATGGGGACCTATTGGCTCCGACCAGAAGGCTAACAAGCTGCTCCTGGAATCACTGATCGGATCAGTGGCCGGGACGTGTAATAGGGGATTTGTGACAAGAGAGCAAGCAATCAATAATAAAAGCCTCCCCTTCCCCCCCCCCCACACACACTTCAAACAACAGTAACAAAACAACAACAGAAAAAGAACTTCGCCCAGTTGTGCGTATGTCAGGAATTCAGCCTAGTGATGAATGGAGAGATAAGGGTGCAAATAAAACAGCAACACAAACAACAAGATCTCCACGGAACGACACAGAGCCTCTGGTCCATAATGAGATAACAAATGCATCATTTTTTTTTTACAAGCCCACGACACTGCCGGTTCTGAAGGCCACAGAATTCTTCCTTAGTTATTAATGAGTGGAACAAACTTAGTGATGGGTTCAAACACCAAGAAGGACAGGGATAAGCCAGAAGACATGTTAATTAATGGAGTGTCTTCCCCGGGACGTATTGCTTTCCTGTCTCAGCATCTTAAATAATTGAGCAACCTCTTGGAGCCGTCTTTGGAGGCTGTTTGTCAGGGCAACGGTGTTTAAAACAATTAGAGGGAATGGTTCCAGTCCTCAGCATGGTGGAAATGTAGACTCTGACACCACAAATTAATAGTTTGAGATAGGCAGGCAGAGAAGCAGGTTGGGGGACGGAGTTTCTGACCCGCCCCGCCCAAAGGCAGCCAGACGTGTTTACAAGCACTCACTCCGAGGCGCAGAAGGCCGGACCTGGGGCCAGGCCGCGTTCGGCAGCCCTGCCAGCCCCTTCCCCAAAAATCAATACTCCCTGGCTAAATCAGTGTGGAAGATATGTGGTGCTGCGATTTCCTGGTAGAGACGGAGCTCACTCACCCACTGGAAAATTCTGCAGTGAGGACAAAAAGCTATGACATTTTTAACCACCTTGCTTACCCACGTTTTTATATTGGGGGCTGGAGGCGGGGAGGAGTAAAGTCATACCAACTGTATCTCAGAAAATAGTTTGAGAAACCCTGGCGTAAAATCCCTCTCGAGTATTCACGATGCTGTTTTCTAACTAGGCGGCGACTTGGGAAATTGCTTAGTGTCTCTAAAGAGAGAGGAGAAGAGGAGGAAATGCGCTCGAAGGCAGTGTGCATGTGCCCACGCCCGGGGGGTGCAGCAAACCGGTCTGTGAGCGACCCGCGTCCTCCAGAAAACGCCGCCCTTCCCCGAGAGCCTCAGACCTGCGTCTGCGCGATTCCAAGTGGACGCGGGGCACAGAGAACACCTTCATCTACCATGGAACGGCACGTTCTCCATGAAGGGCCAGATACCAGACGCTCCGGCTACGTGGGTCCCAGCCTGGCCTGGCCGGGACCCATGACCTGTGGGAAGGCAAGCGCGAGGGAGGTAAACAAGCCAACACGGCTGTGCTTTGAGAAAGCACTGTCCACCCCCAAAACAGGTGTTTGGGAGCCGAGCGTGGTGGTGCCTGGCTACAATCCCGGCACCTGGGAGGCTAAAGAATGAGGATGGGGAGTTCAAAGCCAGCTTGGAACGTACAGTGAGAGGCTGACCCAAAACCAACCCCGAGCATCCCCACCAGCAGCCCCTGGGCCTGACCCGCCCCGCGGTCACAGCTCGCAGCCTCCAGCGTGGGGCGAGGGCCTGACCGCCTTTCATGTCCTGTTCTAGACAATATCAGCAGACAGCAGGAGACATCTTCCTCTTGATGGAAAAAAATACTGAATGTAGGCCGTTCTGACAATCTCCTAACAGTTTAGCAATACGTTTACTGAGAGACGCCCCTTTCTTCTCCATTTGGACCTGCGGGTAAAAAGGCCGCATTCTGCCAAGGCAAAGCCGCAGGGTGGCTGGCATGGGGTGCAGGCGGCCAGCCTCCCACGGGTGTGGTGCCCGCCTCGCCCAGAGAAGAGGAAAGCCCGCCGGTTGGCTGCCGTCTCCATCCACCGCGGGCGTGGGCCAGAGACACAGGCCGGGCACACGCACCCGGGGACGGGCAGGCCGGGCACACGCACCCGGGGCCGGGCAGACTGGGCACACGCACCCGGGGACGGGCAGGCCGGGCACACGCACCCGGGGCCGGGCAGGCCGGGCACACGCACCCGGGGCCGGGCAGGCCGGGCACACGCACCCGGGGCTGGGCAGGCCGGGCACACGCACCCGGGGACGGGCAGGCCGGGCACACGCACCTGGGGACGGGCAGGCCGGGCACACGCACCTGGGGACAGGCAGGCCGGGCACACGCACCCGGGGCAGCTGCAGCAGTCCAAGCCATAGCCTGGAGAAGCCACAGCCTGGGCGAGCAGATCTGAGGTGGGTGACCCTGATTTCCAAGCACCAGGACCTGACACAGGGAGGGAGGCAGCCCTGCGAGCTACTGAGGCCTGACACAGTCCATCAGCCACCTCCCCTGGCCGCCACCTCCCCTGGCCGCCACCTCCCCTGGCCGCCACCTCCCCTGGCCGCCACCTCCCCTGGCCGCCACCTCCCCTGGCCGCCACCTCCCCTGGCCGCCACCTCCCCTGGCCGCCACCTCCCCTGGCCGCCACCTCCCCTGGCCGCCACCTCCCCTGGCCGCCATCTCCCTGACCGCCATCTCCCCTGGCCGCCATCTCCCCTGGCCGCCATCTCCCCTGGCCACCATCTCCCCTGGCCGGTCATCTCCCCTGGCCGGTCATCTCCCCTGGCCGCCATCTCCCCTGGCCGCCACCTCCCCTGGCCGCCACCTCCCCTGGCCGCCACCTCCCCTGGCCGCCACCTCCCCTGGCCGCCACCTCCCCTGGCCAGTCATCTCCCCTGACCGCCACCTCCCCTGGCCGCCACCTCCCCTGGCCGCCACCTCCCCTGGCCGCCACCTCCCCTGGCCGCCATCTCCCCTGGCCGCCACCTCCCCTGGCCGCCACCTCCCCTGGCCGCCACCTCCCCTGGCCGCCACCTCCCCTGGCCGCCACCTCCCCTGGCCGCCACCTCCCCTGGCCGCCATCTCCCTGACCGCCATCTCCCCTGGCCGCCATCTCCCCTGGCCGCCATCTCCCCTGGCCACCATCTCCCCTGGCCGGTCATCTCCCCTGGCCGGTCATCTCCCCTGGCCGCCATCTCCCCTGACCGCCATCTCCCCTGGCCGCCATCTCCCCTGGCCGGTCATCTCCCCTGGCCGGTCATCTCCCCTGGCCGCCATCTCCCCTGACCGCCATCTCCCCTGGCCGGTCATCTCCCCTGGCCACCATCTCCCCTGGCCACCATCTCCCCTGGCCGCCATCTCCCCTGGCCGCCATCTCCCCTGACCGCCATCTCCCCTGGCCACCATCTCCCCTGGCCGTCATCTCCCCTGACCGTCATCTCCCCTGGCCGTCATCTCCCCTGGCCGCCATCTCCCCTGGCTGTCATCTCCCCTGGCCGCCATCTCCCCTGGCCGGTCATCTCCCCTGGCCGCCATCTCCCCTGACACAGACCAACGAACCACAGGCAAGGAAAGAATGGTTCAAGCAAGGAATTGTTCTATTTCACATCCATGTTTGGAAGTTCACACAGTACACACACACCCCTTGCACGATTTAGCCACGGACAACGCTACCACGTATCCTAAACTTCCTGGATGCTATCACTCTGACTCCCAGTGGACTAGCGCTGACAGTCACACGCCACACACCATGCCGGATGCTACAAGGACAGGACCCCAAGGTCAGCAGAGTGACCCCAAGGTCAAAAGGCCCAGAGGTGCCTCCCGCCCAGACTCCGCCACGCCCGCCATGAACCCCGCCACGAGCACTTGGCTGGCTCCCTGCTCTGTTTCCCTGTCTGGAAATGGGAGGAGGGGTGGGGGCAAAGCACTGGTTCGTGTTGGTGAAGCGGCTGGCGATCCCCTGGTGTGGCTGACACACACGCGTGTGCGCACACACGCCCTCAGCACGCTTGCCGCTGACCGTGCGGCATTCATTACAGCTGGGAGGCTGGGAGTGGGTGTGGACCAGCTATTTTGTACTTCTGTCCCAGGAGAATCAGCACCGGTAGAGTGCTGACAAACTGGCCAACCGAGGCTGCGCGGCTCGTAGGCTCCTGCTGGCCCAGGGAACTATACCACATGTGAGACGCAAAACACCAGGACCGAGTGTTTAATACGTGACGGGGGGAGGGGGCGGCGGCGTCTGTCCACCGACGCAGGCCAGGACGCCAGCCACAGCCGGCGCTGCGGACACAGGGCCTTCCCCCACTATCCCCGCCGATCACGAGGTTGCTAGGTGTAAGACATCTCCATCAACAGCCCAGAGAAGCCCGGCCCTCCGTCCCACAAACACCACTCCCTAAGAGAGGTCAGGCCTCGAGGGCCTCCATTCAAAACCACAAGTGAGCGGAGGCGCAGACTTCAGAGAGCAGCCCGAGAAAACCCGAGCACAGAACTGAGGCTGGGAGAGGCCTTCCAACGGGCCGCGAACCCGGCCACACACACCCACCACTCAACTCAGCCAGGAAGCACAGTGCTCCACTATACCGTTTTAGAAAGACACTTACCAGCTCTAGCTCCAGCCTCAGCTCCAATGCCAGCTCCAACACCAGCTCCAACGCCAGTTCCAACGCCAGCTCCGGCCTCAGCTCTGGCCTCAGCTCCAACGCCAGCTCCGGCCTCAGCTCCAACGCCAGCTCCGGCCTCAGCTCCAACGCCAGCTCCAGCCTCAGCTCCAACGCCAGCTCCGGCCTCAGCTCCAACGCCAGCTCCGGCCTCAGCTCTGGCCTCAGCTCCAACACCAGCTCCGGCCTCAGCTCTGGCCCCAGGTCCAACGCCAGCTCCGGCCTCAGCTCCAACGCCAGCTCCGGCCCCAGCTCTGGCCCCAGCTCCAACACCAGCTCCAGCCTCCACTCTGGCCTCAGCTCTGGCCCCAGCTCCAACGCCAGCTCCGGCCTCCACTCCGGCCTCAGCTCTGGCCTCAGCTCCAACGCCAGCTCCGGCCTCAGCTCTGGCCTCAGCTCCAACGCCAGCTCCGGCCTCAGCTCCAACGCCAGCTCTGGCTCCAGCTCCGGCCTCAGCTCCGGCCTCAGCTCCGGCCTCAGCTCTGGCCCCAGCTCCAACGCCAGCTCCGGCCTCCACTCTGGCCTCAGCTCCAACGCCAGCTCCGGCCTCAGCTCTGGCCTCAGCTCCAACGCCAGCTCCGGCCTCAGCTCTGGCCTCAGCTCCAACGCCAGCTCCGGCCTCAGCTCCGGCCTCAGCTCCAACGCCAGCTCTGGCTCCAGCTCCAGCCCCAGCTCTGGCAGGATGTGCAGTTTGCCTTCTGGCTGCCGTCAGGGGTCTCAAGGACCTTTTGGCTGCCCTCGCCTGGCTGTAAGAAGGGAGGAAAGTTGATCAGGGGACAACACAGGCCTTTGGAAGGGAAGCTAACATGGCGGCGTGATCCCAGACGGGCAGAAAGAGCATCACCTGAAACTTGTTAGAGATGCAAATTACCAGGCCCAATTCCAGACCTGCTAAAACTGGAACAGGCTGGGGGGGGGGTAAGCTGGCAATTTCCATATTAATAAGTTCCCCAGGTGATTCAAATGCCTGACTACATTTGAGAGTCACTGATTGATAATTGCAAGGTGGTGTATCACCTTGAATGTGAATGCTCTGTCCATGAAAAATATTCAAATTGACTTAAAACACAGGAAGGCTTAAAAGTGGTGAGCTTAGCCATTGCGTGGGGAACTGGAGTTTTTGTGAGACTGAGCAGTTACAGCATTTACTAAAGTCTACAACTGGGCTGGGAAGGTGGCTCAGTGGTAGAGCGCTTGCCTAGCATGCATGAAGCTCTGGGTTCGATTCCTCAGCACCACATACTCAGAAAAAGCTGAAGTGGCGCTGTGGCTCAAGTGGTAGAGAGCTAGCCTTGAGCAAAAGAAACTCAGGGACAGCGCCCAGGCCCTGAGTTCAAGCCCCAGGAGTGGCAAAATAATAATAAAGTCTACAAGCATCATCCATCAGCAAATAACAGAACACTAAAAATATGGTATCCGTTGCTGACACTGGCAGCTCACACCTGAAATCCTGGCCACTGGGGAGGTTAAGGCCTGAGGACTGAGGTTTGGATCTAGACAGAGCAGAAAAGACCCTTCATCTGCATTCCCACCCTGAACTGTTTATGACAACCAGCAAAACCATATGTTTAAAAGGCTGATTTTTGAGAGAGAGTCTCAACAAGCTCAGTTTAGCTACCCTGTTACTCAGTAACACAACCCTGGCTACCGGTTTCATGGCCTGTCCACACATACCAAAACACAACTACCTTCTCAAATACACGTACAAGGCTGTTCTGCGAGTTGGATACGCTCATGAAGGTTTTGCTGGGATGAGCACACTGTATACGCATGCACATACACGTGCAGAGGGCAGAAGAAAACCATGAGGCCTTACTGTATGTGTGAACATTCACAGGCACCTCACTCGGATGAAAAGACAGGGAGGGGCTGGTAACCAGGCAGGGGGATCTGCTACAGCCATGCACAAACTCATGAGGTGTGCCCACACACCACACCTGTACACACGCTTACCAGGTAGACCAACACGCCACATATACACACGCTCACCAGGTAGACCAACACGCCACGCCTGTACACACAGGTGTACTAACACGCCCCAGCTGTTTGCGTGCTCATCCTATGTGCTAGCACACCACACCCATACACACACCGTCTGTACAAACACACCACACTCTTACACACTCGCCATGCATATGCACACGTTTCCACAGCAGGGGACTTTTTACATCCTTTAGGTCTGGAGGTCAGACCGGCTTGTAGTTAAATCTCGGCTTGACCGTGTAGTAGCTCCGTGACTTTAGATTGCTTAACCCCCGTGGATCTCCACTTTCTCATCTGTAAGGGTGCTGTGCTCCTGCGGAGCCTCCATCGCATCTTCCGGAAGTGAAATTTCCTGGCAGCAGTGAGCCGGGCGCTTTCCAGCCTGACCTCAGGCTTGAACAGAACACCTTCTTGCTTGCTGGGTGCTGCTTCGGCCACGGGCCTTTCCACCCCCGCTCCGCGCTCTCCGCGTCTGCCTGGGGAGTCAGCCAGGCGCTGTCCACACTCCCTGCCCTGCGCCCTCTCCCTCCCGGGCAATGACGCAGAATTACTCGGCTTGCTTGGCTCTTTAACCCCAAGAGGTGAACGCCCAGAAAGCGGCGACGTCATTCCATTTCAGAGTGTGCTGACGTTCCCCACACATGCGCACGCGCGCGCATGCACACACGCACACACACACACACACACACACACACACGCACACACACCACGCACCCGCACCCGCTGTCTTCCTGACCTGGTCCCATCCCCCCGAGGGTCTCCATGCCCGCTGTGCCAGGGTTGTCTTCTGAGCAGAGTCCTCGTCTGAACCCGCTGCTGGAGCCGGCAGCCTGGACTCTCCCCTGGCCCGCCTGGCCAGGCCCTCCAACCATTTCTGTTTTTCCAGCCCGGTTGCTGCCTTTTACAGTATGGCGTGGTTTGCTCGTTCTGGTTATTTGGTTGACTGAGCGTGGTTCTTCCCTGCTCTCAAGAAGGCAAGCTTCCCGAGGGCCTGGAAGTTTGGCCATTACCGACAGAGCTCTAGGCTCTGAAGGGGGTGGGTAGCACGCGATGGGTTCCGAGTGAGGACGGTTGGCCAGGTGCGTGCTGGCAGCCCGGGTGTCTGGAAGGTCCATAATCACCGACAGTTACTCCATCAGTGAGTGACTATCTGACCAAAGTGTCCAAAAGAATAAAAGGAATCAAATCCATCGCAGAAGAAATAGACATGGTTTTACTTACTTTCTTTTTTCCTCAAAAAAAAAAAAAAAAAAAAAGACACCGGCTGAGAACAGCCCTCGACACACAGAAAGAGGCGGGCTGAACACCAGCCAGGACTCCTGTGCCCTTCACCCGTCCTGCACCCGGCACGATGCTTGCGGTGAGAGCACCAGCCACGGTTCCCACCCGGAGACAACGGAGGAGGATCCACACTCAAGCGGGTGAGCCTCAGGCTGGGGCTGGCACAGGTACGGGCAGAGTGAGGAGCGTACGATGCTATCAGAGAGCACGCCGAGGGAGGAGCCACCATGCCATCATAGACACACTGAGTGATCACACCATGCCATCATACACACACTGAGTGAACACACCATGCTATCATAGACACACTGAGTGATCACACCATGCCATCATAGACACACTGAGTGATCACACCATGCCATCATAGACACACTGAGTGATCACACCATGCCATCATAGACACACTGAGTGATCACACCATGCCATCATAGACACACTGAGTGATCACACCATGCCATCATAGACACACTGAGTGAGCACACCATGCCATCATAGACACACTGAGTGAGCACACCATGCCATCACACACACACTGAGTGAGTGATCACACCATGCTATCATAGACACACTGAGTGAGTGATCACACCATGCCATCATAGACACACTGAGTGAGCACACCATGCTATCATAGACACACTGAGTGATCACACCATGCTATCATAGACACACTGAGTGATCACACCATGCTATCATAGATACACTAAGTGAGCACACCATGCCATCATAGACACACTGAGAGATCACACCATGCTATCATAGACACACTGAGTGATCACACCATGCTATCATAGACACACTGAGTGATCACACCATGCTATCATAGACACACTGAGTGATCACACCATGCCATCATAGACACACTGAGTGATCACACCATGCTATCATAGATACACTGAGTGAGCACACCATGCTATCATAGACACACTGAGTGATCACACCATGCTATCATAGATACACTGAGTGATCACACCATGCCATCATAGACACACTGAGTGATCACACCATGCCATCATAGATACACTGAGTGATCACACCATGCTATCATAGATACACTGAGTGAGCACACCATGCCATCATAGACACACTGAGTGAGTGAGCACACCATGCTATCATAGACACACTGAGTGAGCACACCATGCCATCATAGACACACTGAGTGAGCACACCATGCTATCATAGACACACTGAGTGAGCACACCATGCCATCATAGACACACTGAGTGAGCACACCATGCTATCATAGACACACTGAGTGATCACACCATGCTATCATAGATACACTGAGTGATCACACCATGCTATCATAGATACACTGAGTGAGCACACCATGCCATCATAGACACACTGAGTGAGTGAGCACACCATGCTATCATAGACACACTGAGTGAGCACACCATGCCATCATAGACACACTGAGTGAGCACACCATGCTATCATAGACACACTGAGTGATCACACCATGCCATCATAGACACACTGAGTGAGTGATCACACCATGCCATCATAGACACACTGAGTGAGTGATCACACCATGCCATCATAGACACACTGAGTGAGCACACCATGCTATCATAGACACACTGAGTGATCACACCATGCTATCATAGACACACTGAGTGATCACACCATGCTATCATAGACACACTGAGTGAACACACCATGCTATCATAGATACACTGAGTGATCACACCATGCCATCATAGACACACTGAGTGATCACACCATGCCATCATAGACACACTGAGTGATCACACCATGCCATCATAGACACACTGAGTGAGTACACCATGCTATCATAGATACACTGAGTGATCACACCATGCTATCATAGACACACTGAGTGAGCACACCATGCCATCATAGACACACTGAGTGATCACACCATGCTATCAGATGTATACACTGAGTGAGCACACCATGCCATCATAGATACACTGAGTGATCACACCATGCTATCATAGATACACTGAGTGATCACACCATGCTATCAGATGTATACACTGAGTGAGCACACCATGCTATCATAGACACACTGAGTGAGTACACCATGCCATCATAGATACACTGAGTGAGTGATCACACCATGCTATCATAGACACACTGAGTGAGCACACCATGCTATCAGATGTACACACTGAGTGAGCAGGTCCTCTTATGACCAGGCCTGGATGCCCCAAAGGCTCCTTCCAGAAGCAGGATTCTGAGAGAAGTCAGCCTACCAGTCAGCTCCGTCCTTCAAAGTGCAAAACTGGCTGGGCTCCAGGACGCACGTAGCCAGGGAGACGGAAGGTGGGTAGGTCCGCCCAATCCTTTCATTCCTGTCTGTCTCACTCACCAAGTGAGTTTCTTCTTCTGACTCCCACATGAAAGAAAACCACGGTGGTTTCACCCAGGCCCTTATGTTTACCCATCCTGTCTTAGATCAGTCCTTCTCTGCCCGGTCCTCACGGTAAACCCAGGAATGGATAGAGGTGGATATATCTGCTTGAGTACATACCGACAGAGTCCACAATCCAA
The DNA here is from genome assembly GCF_024711535.1 of Dipodomys merriami. Lineage (NCBI taxonomy): Eukaryota > Metazoa > Chordata > Mammalia > Rodentia > Heteromyidae > Dipodomys > Dipodomys merriami. The sequence goes on along the minus strand of NW_027203394.1, from coordinate 933,489 downwards.
TGGGTGTAACATGCAACAACTAAACATGAACGTTCAGATCCACAAACCGCAACCACCATTCAGCGGTGCTCGCGGCAGCCCCGGCTACCTCGGGGCAGCGACGGGGCACGGCTTCCAGAGCGTGGCCTCAGCCCGCTGTGAGGCTTGTCATCACTCTGCACAGCTCAGGTGGCCTCCCAGGGGGACACGGACTCTGAGCGGAGCTACCTCTGCCGAGTCTGCTCCACCTGTCCAAAGACGCGCACACCTTAGGTTTGTGAAACCACGCCCACCTGCTTGCTTCCACTGACCTTTCCTACAGTCAACACAGAAAGGGAAAACGAGCCCTCCGATTGCTGGTTAATATCTGCCATTTTGCGGATGCTATGAAATTTTAAGTAGGGTTTTGCATCTGATGAAGTCGTCAGAGGACCTTCATTTTCCAGCTCCACTATGCTAAACTGATTTTGCTCCTCTCATACGTCCATCATTTCTTCGAATGTCATGATCGCGGTTAATTACTGAGAGTGTGAAAGAGATTGATCCGGGAGGTGAGTGCTCCAAAAGGCAAACCAAGTGTGCAAGCTCTGACCTTACATGTAGTCACAGGATAAAGCAACGTGCGCGGCTAGGGCCCACTGTTGTGTTTTACATGACAGACAGGCCAGCATTTGCACTAAAGGACTGGGGAGAAAAAAATCTGGGATCTTGAAATGGCTGAAGATGGCTTTTCACAGGAGCCTACACAAAGAGAGAAGAAAAGAACAAGTACAAGAAACAGCAGAATATAAACTACTGGCATATTCCCTCTTTTTTTTCCTCCCCCTCCTGAGAATAAAGCAACACAATTGAAATTCACTGGAAGAAAAACTGCCTCATACCATTCATTCATGAGTTTTCAGCTGTAATTAAGCATCTAATGCTCCAGATGGCTAAGTATTCGAAATTAGTACATTTCAGCTCCACTCCCACAGTGTACTTTGAAATGTTCAAAATACCACCCAGTGGCGCTTCACAACGGAGCCGGGGAATCTTTCAAACGTTCCGGAAAGGTTCGTCAGAACGGATGGCTGGTGGAGAAGCCACACTCCTCCCCTCCTGCTGGCGCGGAGGGTGTGGACGTGCCCTCACCCTGCACACATCCCCGGCCGGCGCTGGGCCAGATCTGTCCACGGAGCTCCAGCCCCGCACCCCGATCCCTCCCGACTTCCTCCCCGAGCTAGGCCATGCTGCTCTAGCAAGTGTTTCCACCGGAAGTGACGAAGTGAAGCACAGGTTCTGGGCCCTGAGTTCAAGCCCCAGTTCCTGTGGAGAGAACAGGACAGGGCAGGAGGTCCGGCTAGACCCTCGGCTTGAGGCAGATCTTCACCGCTGAGCTCTGACTCTCCCAGCAGACTGTCCCTGGAGCCCCAGACACGCGGCTGAGAAGGAAGGACGGACTGTTTCTGAATGTACTGCATCAGGGCCGGGTAGCCGATCACGCAACCACGGTGAGCTGCTGCCGGTCCCCACCCTAGGGCCACTGCAGAACGAGGCTGGAGGGGACATACTTGTCCCTCACCCCGTGTCGGTCTAAGTACTCAGATCTGAGCGGGTTTGCCATCCACCTTAGACACGGGCACAGGAGCCCCGGAAGTTCTGCTCCGCCTTGATTCGGCGTGGCAGGCTACAGGCCGAGGGCAGCTGTCTTCTGAGGAAAGGGTCCGCAGGTTCTGATTTCTCGTCCCCCTCGGACGCCAGGCCCCACATCGGAGGGAGGAATACTTTTAAATCAGTCTGCCGAGGGAAACTCCATCCCGTTGCTCTCCAACATCAGACAGATGATCCGTGACGGACCTGCTCCTTTGTCTGACGGTCAGACACGTTCACCTGCTCCTCAGCACCGCGTGCGGGACACCTAGACGCTCCGACCCATGACCCTGAGGTGACCTGTGCCTGGGGGTCAGCGATGCAGAGCCAGGCCTGCCACGGGGGCCAGGAGAGGCCGCGGCCAACACACCGCCCACATCTTGACAAACCGATCCACACCGTGATCACTATCACTCTGACCACTCTGTCTCCCGAGGACGTGATCGCTGGGAGAAGAATTACTCGTTTCAGTGAGCGCATGCGCGTGTGTGCGCTCGGTGCGCGACGGGCATTTTCACGGTGGCCTCTCAACTTTTCCACTGAAGCGCCTGGCGCCTTTGGTGCCCTTGGGGTGGGGGTGGGGGGCAGCTGGTCTTGCGTCAGAATGACGCTCACGGGCTCCGCGTTCCTGTGAGCAGGCCCACACTTCCTTTGTAGTGCAGCTATGAAGCGCCCGATCGATCGTCCCGGCCCCGGGCTGCGCTGGGCACTGTGGCAGGACACTGGCCGGGCACCGCCCGCACAGCATCTGTGAAGCCGAGGAGACCCCTGCCCCGGTGCACAAGACTGGCATGGAGGAGGCCACGAGTGGTTGTTGAGAACAGATGCAGGAGAAAGGCGGGAATGCAAAGCGGCCTTGGCCGAGTGGTTAGGGTGGGCCGGCCGACAGCCAGGAGAGCTGAAGGCAGAGGTGAGCCCAGCTTCTCCCAGTGGAGTTAAAAGGGATAGGTAAAGGTACACTTTCCAGGCTGGGAAGGGGGCTCAGGGGTAGAGCGCATGCCTTGCATGCATGAGACCCTGGGTTCGATTCCTCAGCACCCCATACACAGAAAAAGCCGGATGTGGTGCTGTGGCTCAAGTGGTAGAGAGCTAGCCTTGAGCTGAAGAGCTGAGGGACAGCGCCCAGGCCCAGAGTTCAAGACCCACGACCGACAGAAACAAAAGTACACTTTCCCAGGGTGCGCCAATTCCTCAACTCTCCGGAAACTACACACAGGAAATTCTCAGGGTAAATATAAACTCGTGTGTGTGTGTGTGTGTGTGTGTGTGTGTGTGTGTGTGTGTGTCTGAAGCAAACAAGGAGAGAAGAAACACTGGAACTGTAGATTCCTGAGAACACAGGATCAGAGTTTATCTCACCAAAGTCTCGTTTTTTCTGGTTATGGAAGTAAATTCTAGATAACAGGGGAGTGGACTCTAAATGCACCACTCTGTAATGTGTCATTTCTTAAGTAATCGTTTGAAACTCTTAGAGCAAATCAATGAGTTATATACATCAGGCATTATTCACACAGTAGCGGTAAACAATTTTAATTATATTAGTTCAGATTTGATGTGGTTTTCTAATAAAGCAGATTCTTACTTAGAGCAACAGTGCATTAAATCCATTAACTATGTGGAAATTCTGTGTATTGGGGAAAGATTGCTTTGAAATTTGTCATGTTGCTGTTTTGACTTTGGCTATTCATCTACATTTGGAAACAGCGCTTCAGGATGGGTAAATTCTTACAGTGTTCAGATAATCTGACTTGTAAACACACATTAAAAGGAAGATAATCCCATTTCCGTCATCCACAGGCTATCGATTTGAATTTAAACACCTTGAGCAAAATTCACCAACCCATCTTATAAATTGAAACAAAAAAAGACAAGTGAGTCTAACCCTTCTCTCCTGGGAAATAATTATGCTTTTACCCTACTTCAATCCTCTGTTTTGTTCTGTGCTTTCTAACGTCCTGCTTTCTGTCATGAGCAGCCTGGAATCTTCTCCGGGAATAAGAAGGGTAGATTCCATAAATAGAGTCCAAGTGAGTCATGAATTGTCAAAAGACTTGGCTTATCTGTGTGTCCGAACAGGTGTGCTGGTTAGAATGTGGGGCAAAGTACAAAAATGCCACCCACTTCACAGTCTAAAAAATAATAATAATAATTGGCATAAGTTTTTTTAACACCTGACAGTTTCTTAACCTGAAGGAAAAGAGAGCCAACTGTGCTGGTCCGGGTTTGAGTCCTGAAGGCTAGAACCTGCAGGGTGCTGAGTGTGCACCGGCTTCTGCGGGCTGTCCTTCAATCCCGGACCCCCGTCGACCCCGCCTGGCCACTGGTGGAGTCGCCTGGTCTTCACAAGAGCTTCCGAATAGCAGGCCAAGATGGCCGCAGTCTTCATTCCAAGAGCAGACCGAGCGTCTCCTGCCTCTCCCCTCGGCCTGAAGACCGGTGCTGGTTTGAACTCTGGGAGAATTTCCTTCTGACGTGGGTACCCGGCCCTCTGCCTCTTTTGCCCTCTGCGTTCTCTTCTTTTCCCGTGTAACAGCTTCACACGAGACATTCAGGCAGAAAGCGCCTACACGTTAACTCTCGTTCGGGTCTCTGTCGGTTCCTCGTGAAAGGATTCGAGCGCTTCTCCTGTAGACTCTGACCTTGGGACATGGCCAGACTGTTCAGATGGCTCCGTCAGAACCACTCTGTTTATGATGGACGTGAGAGGCATACATAGCTAATGATAATCACTGATGACCTGGCTGGAGCTTCCATTTAAATTTAGCTAATTTAATTTTAAAAATTAAAGCTAGGAGAACTATGCTCCCATTAAAGCTAAATTTATTGTTTTAATAGGATCACATGTTGCACTAACTCCTGCTTGCATAAAATATTATGCACATGGAATATAGATGATGTGTTCTGCACATGTGTAAGACCTAAGATGTCACATGCTGTTACATACCTGACACCAGCATGATTTCCTACACACACAGGAACACGTGACCCTCCCAGTGGGCTCCCATAAAACCACTCCAGGTTACATGATGCTTTTCTGTACATATTATGGTATCACACCGAGTCGCATTTATTTTCCTATTTTATAGAGCAGCAAGAGTTAAAAGCAGTATCTGTGAAAACAATACTGGATAATTAAATTGAAATACTTATTTAAATCAAAATATTATTAAAGTACATTTCTATAATAAAAGTAATATAGAAAACAATTCAAATTTAGGAAAAAGGTAGACTACTCATGCAGAATCAAGTAAAAATCAGAAGCTAATATTATGACCGTAAGAGCAATTAAAAGATAGAAAGACACTAAAATATGTCAGAATGTTCTCAAAATATATCCATTGCAACCCATCAGTAGCTGAACAAAACCACAAAGCTGGGGCTTGTTGTAGTGATATAATAAAGGAAAATTATACTCGGGTACCAGTGGCTCATGTCTATAATCCTACTCAGGAGGCTGAGATCTGAAGATCGCAGTTCAAAGGTAGCCTGGGCAAGAAACTCCTTGAGACTTTTATCTCTAATCAGCCATCAAAGGTTGGAAGTAGAGCTGTAGCTCAAGTGGTAAAGCACTAGCCTTGAGCAAAAAAAAAAAATAATAATGCTCAAAGACAGGCTCCAGGCCCTAGCACAAAAAGAAATGAAAAATCATAAATCCATAAATGGGAAAAATATAAAGATTTTTAGCAAATGCAATATGAATTTGATAAAGAGATCTCCTCAAAACCATCACAACATATTTTGTAAAATTCATTCCTGATATCTGAATTAAATTTCTGATACAACTTTAAGGTTTTTTGATGGACTCTCTTTGTGATACCTAGACACAAGCAAAAATCATATCATTTCCAGGTAAACACACGATCATGTAATTATTAAATTCAGCTATTGAAATAAAACTGCTTGGTAAACTTACACCTTCAACTCATATACCTGTTCAGTCACCCCAATGAAGGATCGCACACAAAATCAAACCTGTGTTTCCTAACAATGGCAAAAATGGACTAACTCAAAAGTTAAAACTCACAAGTAATTTTCTTCAGCTTTTGCTGAGTTTTATGTCCCTGACCACATGTTTGTTTGTTTTTTTTGTCGGCCGTGGGGCTTGAACTCTGGGCCTGGGCGCTGTCCCTCAGCTCTTCAGCTCAAGGTGAGCGCTCTACCACTTGAGCTACAGCACCACTTCCGGTTTTCTGGTGGTTTATTGGAGATAGGAGTCTCACGGTCTCTCCTGCCCAGGCTGGCTTTGAACCGCGATCCTCAGATCTCAGCCTCCTGAGTAGCTAGGATTACAGGCGTGAGCCACCAGCGCCCGGCCTGACCACATGTTTTTATGTGTGTTTCAAGGACTTCCAAAACCACCAAACAATGTCCATCTGAAGCCTTGAACACCAAAATCAAACTCACGGCATACGCTGACTCTTTTTAAATGCTCATAGGATTGTACATAGGACACGTTAGATCCTATTATGAAAGTGTTTTAATTCCATTAATGGATTTAAAAATACGAATCTCAAAACAAGGACCCTGGTATTTCCCTCCTAGCCTCACACCCACCAGTGTGTTTCCCACTGCAGGTGTCCGTGAGCAGTCCCCCGGGCAGCCCGGTCTCTGGGCGCTCACTGTACTTGCCAAAGTGGTGGGAATCCATCCGCTTCAGAAACCCTTTACGAGAAATGAATGATAACAGCAATTTCGTATTTGTCCAGGCATTACAAAGCGAGTCCATTTGTATTCACAAATGCTTGTTGGCTGAGTTGAAGAAGAAAGATTTTGCTGTAGTGTTCACTCCAGGATTTTTTTTTTTTCGGGAAACTAAAGGAATTCTTTCCAAATGTGCAATAATCAAAGAAAAAAAATGGCAATGTGCCTCACGCCTCATATGATTTATGTTTTCTTGCAGAGATGACAATGAATGTAGATGACTCAAATCTGGCATTCCAAAGAAAGAAAGGGCTTATTTGTCATCTAGTGAGAGCAAATGTGGTATTGGGAATTTATGTTAAAGTAGACATTTTCATTAGATAATTAAATACTCGGTGATTTTTGTTCTTTTTCTATGAGAAATTGACATACTGACATTTTTAATTAGAAGCAGCGGGGTCATTAAAAATGGCTGCAAGAATGAGAATTTAAAATAAGCTTTAGTTTGATAAATATGGAGGTGCTCTTCAATTTGCACATCACTTTTAATTTGACAACAAAAATACCATGTTCAGACAAGAATTGGTGAACTTCTTAAGTTGGATATGGTTTTGAAATTATGTCAATAACTTCCAATTGGTTTGTGATAAACCAGTTTGGTCATAGAAATATTTAATAGAGAAAAATGACTTTTTGGACTTGCTTTGGTTACTGGAAAACTAATGCTGATGGCTGTTTGGGTATGGGACTACATATCCAATGGTAAATTGGTCTAAATCAAGTATTTCTGATGAAAATTTAGCATCCAGTTTGAAAGATACAAGAATAAACCCTGTGGGCTGGGAAGGTGGCTCAGTGGTAGAGCGCTTGCCTTGCATGCCAGAGGCCCTGGGTTCGATTCCTCAGCACCACATAAGCAAAAAGAAAAAAAGCCGGAAGTGGCACTGTGGCTCAAGTGGTAGAGCGCTAGCCTTGAGCTGAAGAGCTGAGGGACAGCGCCCAGGCCCAGAGTTCAGGCCCCATGACTGGACCCAAAAAAAAAAAAAAAAAAAAAAAGAATAAACGCTGTGCCAGATTTTGTAAAAAAAAAAAAAAAAAAGGGGGGGGAGGATAAACAAGCAATGTCTCATAAATGTTTTACACTGAGTATGAATGGAAATGATATTTTAGATAGATGAGAATACAAACATATATACTGAACCTCACCTACTGATCATCTGTACTGACAAAAGCCAATGGTACCTTTCGACGGATAAATGATACAGAACAGCACATCTCCCTGAGAGCCCCAAGTGACCAAGCATATGGGAGAAGGCGGAGCTCAGCCCCCAGCCCTAGCCTCCAGGAGGGAGCCCCCCACCTGCAGTCCCCCTTCCAGTACAGCAGAGACCAGAGCAGGAGCAGCAAGTCTGCAGCGTAGAAACCACCACAGAGTGGGCGCCACATCCGCTACCTCAGCTAGACGATGAAGGCAAACATCACGCAAGCATCCTCTGAGTTAGGCGTGAGTCAGACCCAAGGAAAATAAGTCCCTGGCTGTGCAACGGTGCTGTGTGCGTCCACAGTACAAAATGGCTCAGAGGAACGAAGTAGACGTTCCCACTGCCCAAAGGGAAAAATAGAAAAGAAGAATGGGACACAGATGCCAAGTAACACTCAAACGATGTTAACGCTCAAGGCTTAAAAATAATTTTCTTTAAGAACGGCCCATAGACATATGAAGAAATGACCAACATCTCTGGCCATAAAATAAATGTAAATCAAAACAACATTGAGATTCCACCTCACCCAGTTAGAATGGCCATAATCAAGAACTCTAATAATAACAAATGCTGGAGGGGATGTGGACAGAAGGGAACCCTACTGCATTGTTGGTGGGAGTGTAAACTTGTTCAACCACTTTGGAAAGCAGTATGGAGGTTCCTCAAAAGACTCCACATAGAACTCCCCTATGACCCAGCAATCCCACTTCTGGGCATTTACCCACATGATCACAAACAAGGCCACACTAAAGCTACCAGCACAACCACGTTTACTGCAGCATTATTCACCATAGCTAAGATATGGAACCAACCCAGATGCCCCTCAGTAGATGAATGGATCAAGAAAATGTGGTGTGTGTGTATATATATATAAGAATGACAACCACCCCATTTGTGAGGATATGGAAAGACTTGAAAAAGCTTCATATTAAGCCAAATAAGCCAGAACCAAAGAAACCCAGGCTCCATGGTTTCCCTCATTTGTAGTAACTAGAGTATGTCTAGGATATGCTTAGTAGAGGATCACAACGGCTCAATAGCTATGTGCATATGATCACATCAAATGACACTTATCAAAATGAGCCTCAAGAGATGGAAACAAGAGGTTTTTCTGTTGTACAGTTTACAGTTATTTCCTTTTTCTTTCTCTTTTCTTCGCCTCTTTGGTTTACTCCCTATTGTCACTGTTTTGTTCTGTTTTTTTTAAATTTCTGTACCCTGTCTTATATGTGAGTTTATCTGATTTGGGGGAGGGGACGGGGAATCACAGAAACACAGGGACAAAGGATGAACCAATGCAACAGAAATGAACTTTACAACCTGAGGAGGAGGAAGATGGGGGAGGGGGATTGGGAGAACATGGGCGCGGGGAGAGAGATGTGTAACTGTGACCGCTCTGCGCGTCACCTTTACAATAACCACTGGTCAGCATCATACCCTTAGACTGAGGTCCCCACTTCCAAACGCTGCGCCCAGGACAGGGGCAGTGCGGCCCTCATGACCCGCTGGCCCGCGGTCCCCTGCGGTCTCGTGGCTGGGACCTCGGGCAGCACTGAGCCTCGGCAGCAGTCCGGCTTGCCGGAAGGTTCCAGGCACTTCCGTGCTTTAAACTCTATGTGCAGGCGAAGCGCACCACTGGTAAGCGGCCGATTCCTACCTGTACCTCTAGAGGAATGGCCGCCACCCCTGCCCTGAGGCGGCAACCCGCACCAGGGTCCTGGGGCAGCGCAGGCCACTCTACAGCACCGAACCCCGCTCCTCCCTCGTCCAGTCCTCTGGTTCCCGGTCACCTCTCCTTCTGGATGGACAGTCCTCACCTGTCCACTGGAGTCCACGGCCTGGCCCTTCCCCTTCCCTCCTGCCCACACCGCGCCTCGCTTCTCAGGCCTTCCGTGTCCACCGCAGCCTGCGCCCTTTCCCCCCCGCCATTCTCTCCCGTGCATTGTCCCACTGGGAGCCTCACACTCCGAAAGGAGACACACAGCAACTCTGCGACGCTCGCAATCAGCCTCTTCGGCGTGTTCTTGGCTGTGTAGGCTTCCGCTAGTCCAGCCCCTGCCCTTCGCCCGGCTCCAAGCCCACTTTCCCACGGGGGTATTCGCCCCTGCAGCACCCAGTCCTGGAACCGGCTTCCGTCTCGGGCTGTTTGGGACGCCACAACAGGACAGCCTAAGAACGGATAGCTGAGAAGTCCACACGGTGCCGGCCGGGCCCCGGCCCGCGGCGGCCCCTTCCTCCTGCGATGTCACTTGGGAGGGAGGACAGGTGGCCCTGTCTGTGAGACTCTCTACAGAGCCCCCTAGCCCAACCGGGAGAGCAGACCCCAGAGCCCCCGCTTACTAACCTCATGCCCTGGTGAGTCAGGATCCAGATACAAATTGGGGGGTGGGGGAGAAATCAGAAGCCGGCACCCACAAACGATCAGAGCTATCAAGGTAATCGAAACACAAAGTCTGAGAAATTGACATGATTCGGTTGACGCTAAGAACACAAGGTGAACATTTTAGGAAGAGATTATGGCAAATAAAAGGGATATTAAATTAAAAACAAAGGTGTGAATAAAACACGGGCCTTAGTTTACAATAACATCAGGGTTGTTTTAGTGGCTGTAACAAATGCACCGCTACTGTGTACGCTGTCAACGCTGAGGAGAAATTGGGTGTAAGGTCATGGGGTATCACCTTACTACTTCTTGCAACTTTCCTGTACACCTAAAACTTTCTAGAAATAAATTTAGAGGGGTTATTGCAAAGGATTTAATTCGACCTGTTTTTTTATGTTTCACATGTGGCTGTTGAACTGCACGTGTGGTTTGGATTATGAGTCCATTTTACAGCAGGGCTCCAGAGGGTGGCGTTACGACGGGGTGAGTGGCAGTAAACGGGTTGCTTTCTGGAACCTTCTGTTTCCCACCCCTATCCCCCACCGCACCCCTGCCTAGCCCACCGACCTTCTAGAGAGGTTGTCATAAGCACTGCGGGAGAGGCCGTGCAGAAAGCAGAAAATCCCTGCCTACAACAAGCAGTCGCTGCCTGCTGCCATGGTTGTACCCTTGTACCTGTACAACAACAACAACAACAACAACAATAATAGTAACAATACAATCCCAGCATCCCTGGAGAATCAGAGGGAAATCAGAGGGAAAGATCTCAGGTAAGAGATCTCTCTCTCTCTCTCTGAAGACAGACAGGAGCAACTGGTTTTCCATATGTTATGTCCAGCAACAGGGCAGGTGTGAAGTTCAGATTCATCTGTTTCCCATCCAGCCTTTGTTACCTGCCCACCTTGCTCTCTGGGTGTGTGGCCTGACAGATCTTGTTTAAAATAAATGAGTAAGTGCGCGCTTTGCCATTCTTACGTTTCTGCGTTGCCGCATGCATCACGCCATTTCTGCTTATGGTGGACTGTAGCACACGTGGACGAGGAGGTCAGCCCTCGACACCACACAGTCTATCCACACACACTTGTCTCTGTTCGAGTGTGGCTGCTGCTGGGGGGAGATTCGGCCCTGGCTCCTCCCCGGGAGGAGGTGGAGGGGGGCTGCCAGCTCCGCTCCCAGCAGGAGGCTTCCGGAAGACTGTCTCTTCGGAAGGGCCTGCACCCACCCGCCCAGCTTAATGCCACCGACTCCAACATCAGGGGCCTACCAGCTGTCCAGCCCTGGACAGACTCGGCTGCGTGAGTGGGTCAGTCTTCTTTCTCCTGAGTGTTTGTCACATGGTTGCTCTGTACAAAGCATCTAGCTCCTGTCTCTTCTGCAGCGCTCCCCCCTAGCAACCCCTCCTCCTCCCCCTCCATCACCCACACCACCACCACCGCCCACTGCCACACCTAGCAGACGGAGACATGACCTGCCTTACCCTAAATGGCAGATAAAGAAGAAAGGCAGTCACATATAAGTGCAGTGAAGAGGTCAGGTCTGGCTGGCGCCATATGGGCCACCTGGTGGATGGTAAGGTCTGCCATCTTGTCTTCGTGCTGGGGGAAGGAAACGCCCCTGCCCATCGCCTGCCTCCCAGGTGGGGGGGCCGGGATCCCTGGAGACAGGGCGGGCACTTGGCCGACAGGCTCCTGAATCTGTCAGTCCAGTGCCTGGGACTGGGACTTTCCTGAGGATCTGCCCGCTGTGCCAACCCTAATAGGCCCGGACCAGCCCCGCCACCAGACTCCAGGCCACGTGTGTCTCCGTGATGGTGTCCTGTGTCCTGGCTCGTCTCCAGTCATCATGGCGTCCCAGTTCAGCTCTCCATTGTTGGTGTTGTTTTTGTTCTCTCCTCTCTAACCTGTTTCCTAGCTGTGTGAGGTGTCTTTGCGTGCTGCAGCCTTTGTAACAATGGGCGACCTGCAGCCTGTTCACTGCATAAGAAAGACTCCAGTGTTCTATATTTCAAAATGTGGCTTCTGGGGTGATTCTCCTGACAACCTGCCGGTCCTCCCATCCTGTAGTACTTGGGATTACAGTCCTCCTCCTCGGGAAGTCACAGTCTCTAGTAAACGTCATCCAAGCTGAATTCCCTCATCTTGGAAGAGAAGCCCGCGCCTTATTTCTCAGGCTCAACAGGGCCCGGGTGGGGCTCCCACCTCCCACCCACCACGGTTCAGAACCAGGCCGGGGTTCACATCGACACCCCTGAGGGCCCAGGGGGAAGGGCAAGGTGGTTCAGCTGACGTGGACACAAACCAGATCCCCAGCCCCGAAAGCTATTGAAACCTAATTACTCTCCCAGTGAGGAGCAAACTGGGGAAACTGAGCACTCCGGTCAATGCCAGTCTTCTCGGTTGTTAAAGCTGCAAAGGAAATAATTCCCTTGCGGGGAGGGGTGGGGCAGGCGTGTTCATTTCCTTCCCAATTAGTTATTATTCTAAGGAATGCATTTAATTGCACAGAGGACCTGGCTGTGGGCTTCCTAGTAGCTGGCCGAATGTTTACAGCCGGACACCATCTTTCAACTTCCATTTCAAAGCGTTCTCCCACACCAAGGGAAATTTGAAAGCAAGGTAGTGTGATTCAAATAGCCACCACTCCCCCCCAGCCCAGCAGCGCGCCCCATTTGCCAATGGGGACCTAGCTCCAGGGGCGTGCAAACCCGGAGTCTGGAGACCTGTGACCTGTAAAGAACTGGGCTGCGAATGGAGTCAGCTTGGTTTAATTTAGACCTTCACGGCGCTTTCACTGAGAAATTCAAACACCGGTGAACCAATGCCTCTGGGGCCTGTTAAAAATAATAATAATAAAATAAAATAAGGAGTCGAGGGCCAGCACCTCTATTTACTCTTACGCCCCTGCCTGTCTGGTGGAGTTCTGCTCTTTATAGCTAAGCAGTTCCCGCCCCGCACCTGCCGGCCCTCGGGGCCCGGCCAGCGCCCCAGTGGAACTGCCCCGAGCCCAGTGCCTGGTGCCCAGTGGACGGTGCCCGGTGGACGGTGCCCGGTGGACGGTGCCTGGTGGACCTGCCTCGGTACCGGTGGACGGTGCCCGGGGCCAGGAGCATCTGCAGCAGAGCAGCCAGCCCGGGGCTAGGGCTGGGGCGGGGAGAGTCTGGGGACCCCCGCACCCCAGTCCCTTGCCCTCTCCCCCCCACCCCGTCACGCTCACCTGGGGGTCACTCAGCAAATTCCTTTTCCTAGAAAATATACTAATTTCACAATGGGCAGACAAGGCAAAAACATTTTTAAAACATTCAAGGAACGCTGAGCCTGCTGCTGTCTGTCTCTTCCGCGGAAAGTCAGCGACAGGGAAATACAGAATCCCACAGAAAAGGGAGAAAAAGTGTTCCCGGTGGAGGTGCGCCGAGCCCGGCACTGTCCTCAGACGCTGTGTGCTACGACATAGTCTACAGACACGGTGACCTGCCTGGCCGCGCGAAGCCCCCACAAACGCTGAACCCTCCGCTAGCCATGCCCAGAAAACACCTGGCTTAAGCTGGTTCAAAGACAAGAAGTCGCTCATAGCAGGGATTTTCTTACTTCACAGAACAGGAGGTAGGTCAGGCTCCGGGGCTCACACCTGTAATCCCAGCTACTCAGAAGGCTGAGAACTGCAGTTCGAAACCAGCCAAAGTCCATGAGCTTTAGCTCCAATTAACCAGCAAAAAACAAGAAGCAGAGGTGTGGCTCAACCGGTAGAGCACCAGCCTTGAGCAGAAAAAGTCAAAGCGAGACAGGGAAAGCCCGAGTTCACGTCCCAATACCGGCCCCCCAAAATATGCGGTCTGGAACGCTAAATAAGATGCTGACAGGCCTGGGAGAGTAGCTAAGATAGAGATTCCTTTTTTTTTTTTTTCCTGGAGTTTTAAGAACTGTTCTGCTTTCCACCAGACAGACAAATCCCCCAAAGTGGCAAATTTCACAAGATTTATGGGTAAAGACAGCTGCTCGCTCTGGCAGGAAGAATGAGAAATGTCCCAGCATGCACCATAAAGCAAGCTAATGCCCCATAATAATCACCACCCAGAAATGCTCCCTATCAAAAAAAGTGAAGATCCTCGGTGCAGTTGGTTACGTTCCGCCAACTTCCTCCATTTCCTCCACCTTCCTCCACCTTCCTCCACCTCCCTCCATCTTCCTCCACCTTCCTCTACCTTCCTCCATTTCCTCCACCTTCCTCCACCTTCCTCCACCTTCCTCCACCTTCCTCCATTTCCTCCACCTTCCTCCACCTTCCTCCATCTTCCTCCACCTTCCTCCACCTTCCTCCACCTTCCTCCATTTCCTCCACCTTCCTCCACCTTCCTCCACCTTCCTCCACCTTCCTCCACCTTCCTCCATTTCCTCCACCTTCCTCCACCTTCCTCCACCTCCCTCCATCTTCCTCCACCTTCCTCCACCTCCCTCCATTTCCTCCATCTTCCTCCACCTTCCTCCATCTTCCTCCACCTTCCTCCACCTCCCTCCATTTCCTCTACCTTCCTCCATTTCCTCCACCTTCCTCTACCTCCCTCCACCTTCCTCCATTTCCTCCACCTTCCTCCATTTCCTCCACCTTCCTCTACCTTCCTCCACCTTCCTCCATCTTCCTCCACCTCCCTCCATTTCTTCCACCTCCCTCCACCTTCCTCCACCTCCCTCCAGCTTCCTCTACCTTCCTCCACCTTCCTCCATTTCCTCCACCTCCCTCCACCTCCCTCCATTTCCTCCACCTCCTTCCACCTCCCTCCACCTCCCTCCATTTCCTCCACCTCCCTCCATTTCCTCCACCTTCCTCCACCTCCCTCCACCTCCCTCCAGCTTCCTCTACCTTCCTCCACCTTCCTCCATTTCCTCCACCTCCTTCCACCTCCCTCCACCTCCCTCCATTTCCTCCACCTCCCTCCATTTCCTCCACCTTCCTCCACCTCCCTCCACCTCCCTCCAGCTTCCTCCCCCTTCCTCCACCTCCCTCCATCCGCACTGGCGGAAGCTGCCCTCCCAGCTTTCCCGGCTTGGTACAAGATGGGAGGGGAGGGCAGGGCAGGGCACAGTACACAGGAGAATGCAAATCCAACTGGGTGTTGGAGGGAGGAGTGGGAAGGAAAGGAAGACAGAGGAGGAGGAGGAGGCGTGAGGGGGGAGGAGGCAGGCCCTGGAGGCCAGACCGAGTGTGGAGGCCGCCGTCATTCCGGGCAGGCTGGCCTGGCTCTGTCCATCCGCCATGGGGCTGGGCTGATTTTACCCACAGGATGAGAACCTGGACACTGAACCCGGCCCTGCAGCCAGGGTGTGGGGCGCCCGGCAGAGGAGGACCCCGGGTGCTCCCAGAGGAAGGGCAGGGGCATCTGTTGCCGCGTGGCGGATCAGGGAGCCAGCCCTGGACGGCAGCTGTCCTCCGCTGAGCCGGCACAGCCCTGCACACACGGCGCTGGGTCTGCCCACGCGAAAATGAGCGCCCTCGCAAGAGAACACACCCGTGAGTGTGTGTATGTGTGTGTGGTTTACAGTAACACACTCAGGAACGGGACTGTGTGCAAGCAGTTGGCTCCTTTTAAGGAACAAAAGAAAACGGAGGCTAAAAAAGAAAGAAAGAAAACGATGACAGAGAGACAGACAATGGGATATTGTAGGAGGTGATCAGACCGCCACTCTCCTCATCCATACAGATCTACCGCTCGTGAGACAGAACCAGGGGAGCGCGTGACGCTCACGTCCTCCCAGGCCCCCCCGCCTCCGCCCGTCGGCGTCACAGCCACGGGGCTGGTTCTGGCCAGGGGCAGATGCCAGCGGCGGGGGATGGCGGGGTCTGCGGGGGCCTCGCCCCCCGGGCACATCCGCACTCACGGCGCAGGGTCCGCTGTTGGATGATCCTCCCTTCTCGCTCACCTCAAAACATTCTACTCACCCCCGTCCTCTGTGTGCAAACAGAAGAAAGGGACAAAGGGAAAGGAAGACTTGGGCATGAAAAAAAAAAAAAAAGATTGCTTGGAAGTAAGAAAGGCAGAGACGAGGGACACGATGTTCGGGAGGAAAGAGCAGAGGTCACGGAGAAGGAAAAGGGGATGAAGGAAAGAAAGTGTGAACGAGCCTGGGAAGAATAACTCGTTGGCGCCCGTTAAACGATGAAGCGGAGAAAGACGACACAGAGGAAGACATGGAACAAACCTCAGGTTGAAGAATGTCCTCATGTTTACCCAACGCCCTCTTCCCCCCCACCAAAAAAATGTGAAAATAAAGTCCTAACAGAGAAAGCCTTGAGAGAACTAACCTTCTCAAAAACGTCAAGAAAAAGGAGCGGGCCGGGCGCTGGTGGCTCACGCCTGTCATCCCAGCTACTCAGGAGGCTGAGATCTGAGAATCGCGGTTCAAAGCCAGCCCGGGCAGGAGAGACCGTGAGACTCTGATCTCCAATGAACCACCAGAAAACCGGAAGTGGCGCTGTAGCTCAAGTGGTAGAGCGCTCGCCTTGAGCTGAAGAACTGAGGGACAGCGCCCAGGCCCAGAGTTCAAGCCCCACGACCAACAAAAAAAAGAAAAAAGAGTGAGCGAGAAGGGTCTGAAGGCCATCGATGGAGAAAACCCACCAGGGGGGAGGGGAGGGGGGGGAGAGGCAGGGAAATGTCCTGGTCGTCGCCAGAGAGGCCGCCGTCCCGCAGCCCTCCACGCGGGCACGTTCCTCTGCGGGTCATCCATCACTCATCCAAAGCACCCCAGTGAGCCAACCAGGAGACAGATGACCTTTCACGCGTTCTCATCCTCATGGAGCGGCTCGGGCTCCTGAAATACTTCCCGGCCCTCCCCGCCCTTCACGGAGAGGGAAAGAATGCTAGACATCCCTCCTCACTCTCACTCCACGCGCGGTCCTTTGAGCTGTGGCCGCTGCGTTCGTGTCTTCGGAGAGTCAGTCGGGTGCTAAATTCTTATGTCAATCCCCAGCACAGCTGTGGCACGGAACACAGAGACCACACTTGTTAGCAGGTTGTATACAACCGGAGTCCACACTCCCATTGAGAAATAGTTCACGAGGCTAACATGTTTCCTCTCCGCCCTATCAAAGTACAGGCCGTCGGAAGGAAATGGTGGCCGCTAAAGCCTCCTGGAACTCGATAATGAGCATGGGAATGGAAAAGTGATGGAAGGGCAGAGCCCGGGTGATTGTGATGCTCTGGGCAGGGATACGAAATGTGAATCCTCGGCTGGAATTTAAGGTTAATTTCCAAGCTTCTTCAACTGGCCCTGGCTATCCTCCTGTTCCTTCTCTGTTAAGTTTTACTGGAGATTTTCTTGCTCTTTCTTAATCAAAGCAAAAAAAAAAAAAAAAGTTAGAAAAGGTGTGGGCTGTGGCTAGTAGTTTTTTTTTAGCCAAGTGGAAAAGTGAGGACCCAGACGTGGAAACCTCAAATCCTCGTTACAATCCTTCCTGGTCATCTTGTGCTAAACTGTACCAGCGTTCGTCCCTCTTGGCTTAGCTGATTGACTCAAGCACTTTTGGCATTCCCCTGCCGGAATGGGGAGATTCAGTGTCAGAGAGCCTGCCCAGCTACTTCGTCCAGGGACTGACTCTCCACCCTGGCCAGCCGGCATGGTGAGCCGCAGCCTCAGACCTGCAGACGTTTCTGGTGGCTCCTTGCCTTTCTGCCTTTCCTGGGGGACCGGCCTCCCACCCGCTGAGGTCCGTCCCCCGCTCCCCGTCTGATCTGCTTCCTTCTGCTGCCCACCGCCCCACCACCGCCTCAGGAGTCTTCAGCTCCTCCGTGGGCAAAGTAGCCTAGCTCCTCCTCAAGTCTCCCACAGCTATTTTTGGGTGGCATAAACGTTGTATGCTGAGTATTTCCAAGCTTTTGAAGGAATTCTCGCACTCAAAACCGGAAGTTTTTTCCCCTGAACCAAAGCCAGCGGGGGCCGAGCACGCACCAGTGTCTCAAACACCAAGACAGCAACAGGGTTCGAGTTCCCCCGTGACGGGAGACCTAGCCTTACCGAGCTACTGCTTTTCCTCTGCTTTCACTGAAGGGGAAAAATAACTTAGAGACGTGCCCTGAAACGTCTTCCAACACCGAGTGCTACGTAGACTTTACAAGACAGGCTGATGCGTTTAATACGGGTATTTTATATCCAAGTGCTGTCACGGAGGAATGAGAGTAGGGGCGTCCAGGACAGGAGAGGGGGAGGGGTGCGGTGTTGATCCAGCCCCCTCCCCCCCCACCCCCGGGGCCTCCGGAACAAACGAGGATGAAGCCCAGCACTGGCCACGCCCAGCTCCTCAGCTGCTACCTTGTGGCCTGGACTGTCTTCAAACCGTGCTCTCCTGACCTCTGCCTCCCGGGCAGCTGGGCGCAGGCCATCACCCCTCCTGGCTCCCATGGCCCTCTCCTCCTCAAGCAGCTCCCTGGGCTGTCACGCTTGGCTCCTGTTCATTCTTTCCTCCTCTAAGAGGTCTGTAAGTTCAGTCCCTGTGCGGGTAGCTCCGGGCTGGGACCTGTGTAAGGATGAGGGCATTGAGGGTACCGAGAGGCTGATGTCCACACCAGGCTCCCGACATCACAGCAGAGCAAGGAAACGCACCCAGCAATGCCTGGCCTAGAAGAGAGAAGGGCGGGGAAGGAAACGCATGGGAGGCCCGGGTACGTCCAAGGTGCTCTGTGCTCCTGCATTCACTGTGAACCCCTGGATACGGTATTATCACAGAACCATGACCGCCTGACACACATTCAGAAGCAGAGAGGGCCGGACAAGCCTCCAGACAGATCTAGGCCTGGCAGCCCCGGTCAGCCTCGTCAGACCCGGAGCTGAAACTAACCAGGGTTCCGCTGCTAAGGGCGCCGTGCGAAAACACGCGTGACACAGACGTGGGACGGCCCCGAAAGCCGAGGGACGGAAGCCTGAAGAACCACGGACACTGGCAGACAAGGCTCAGGAAGCTGCCACGGGTCCCACCCTTGCTGGGCTCCCCGGCCCAGGCCTGGCTGAGGGCCTGCCAAGTGCCAATCCCGTCAGAATCCATGCTCTGCTAGCAGGTGGATTTGTTTCCGCAGTTTTGTTCTTCGACGCACCCCCAAGAACCTAAAAGCCAGAGCGGGCCGGCGGGGAGGCTCCAAACCCGCACCGCAGAGTGTGGGGAGAAAGCCAGACCAGAGCTGGACGGCAGGCGGCACGTCGAGCCGAGGAGAGGCTGGCGCCAAGGAAACAAAGCTTTTCTGTTTGCCAAAGTGTCTTCCGGGACTGAGGGCAGAGTCCCACGAAGAAAAGCACAGAGGGTCACGGAGGGCAGGGGGGAGAAGGCACAGGGGAAGAAAACACACACGAGAACAGGAAGATAACTCGTTACGCTTGGCTTTGGAGAAACAGGAGCACAGAAATCCCTATTTTATCCGTGCGCATCCTTGGTTGATCAGCAAGAGAAACTCAAGCGGGGTCAGACATCCAGCCACGTGGAGAGAGATCGAGGGCCCAGACACCAGCAGCCCCGAGGCTGTGTTAAAATCAACCATTAATAGATTATAAACTGGAGAGCACGGCCCATGTATCTAACAGTTAAAGGCTGTGGGGTAAGAAATGGATATCTGCCATCGCCATCTACCTATGAGGCAATCGCAAGAAACAGCGTCTGGTGCTCCCCAGAAGCTCCGTGGTATTCCTTCCAGAGGTTCACAACCGCTGGAAAAGAAAACCCCCTGTGTCTCCACAATGGGGTGTGCGTGCCTTCGGTCCCCACTGAGGACTTCCGGTTAATATTCTCCCTTGCAGATGCAGACAAGAAATCATTCCTAAACGAACTCCATTGCAATGCAGGGAAGAGCCGCATTTAGGCCAAGTAATTGCCCTCCTAAGTTCTGGTTAAGTTGGCTGGTCTTTGAGTGGAAAAGAACACTTGACACGGACAAGGAATAAGGTAGCAAGAAGAGGTGGCTGGGCGTTGGGGTTGTCATCTTCAACACACACACCCCAACTGTCCCTGGACAAGTGTCTCTCTGCAGAAGAGCTCTGTTCCTCCTTTGTATAATGAAGACAATTGTTGTCTATCTCACGTTTTGCTTCTTTAATCAAAATTCAGTGTGTGTGTGTGTGTGTGTGTGTGTGTGTGTGTGTGTGTGTGTGTGTGTGTATAGTTGGTGAAACTAAGTTTTAATAGGTATTTTTACATTTGTGCAGTATTTTTCATCCACGTGTGCATCCAATTATGATCCACTGTGAATAAGCATGCTATTATTTGATTATTTCATAGCCTTTCTTTTTGAGAACAGAGTGACAACATAATTCAGTGTGGCCGATAAATCCCCCCTCACCTAGGATGCGACCTTTTAAGCTTCACTTAGAGAAAATCACGTTTTTAAAACACCAGTAATTTTTTTTTTTTCCTTTCAAAGAAGACATCCAAAATGGCCTTAGAAAACACTCCAAGCAAGGAATACGCTGAGTCCGGCCAGTAATAAAGTTGTTTTGGATTTGGGCTTCTTAGCGCTGTAATGTCAGGTAGTGAAATCTAAGCAGCAAATAGACGGTCTCTAGCTGGCTGCGCCACTCTGAAGACACGGTGAAATATAACTCTATCTTGTGTGGTAGTCCTGGGTAAACACCGCGCAGGGACGAGACATTGTAAATCACACAGGAGAGGGGTGGCCTTCACCGTGGCAGAATCATCAGAAGGCAGCCCTGACAGTCCTGGAGGCCAGAGTCGTAAAGCGGGATCCAGCCGGGGATCCGGGATACGCTCATCACAACACCGATGGCCACGGTTCCACCCCCCACTCCCAGAATGCACTGCCACAGCGGGTCCTAGCACACGGATCCACGGCAGCCCACGGCTGAGGACAGTGGTTTCCCCGATTTCTGTGTCACTAAGAAGCATGGTTAAGCTTTCTTTACTCAATGACAGGATCCAGAATATTAGAGTGGAGGGGGATGGGAGGAAGAGGATTCTACAAGGGAAGTTATTTTTGTGATGTGTGTCTATCTGTGTGTGTGTGTGTGTGTGTGTGTGTGTGTATACACGCTCAACCATTAGAAGAATGATACTGTATCACTTGTAAAGAAATGGAAAGCCGTGGGGAAAATGAAGTGGAGTGAGTCAGGCCGAGAGCGACAAAGGATGCATGGTCTCCCTTCTGTGTGGAGCTAGATGTAGCTTATGAACATCTAAGTTGGGTGGTGTGCAGGAGTATACAAATGCATCCGGTGCTGTCTGGTAAGAGTCCAGGAAGAACTCAAATAGCACAATTCCTTAGACAGGCAAAGTCCAAGCTCCACAAATAAGCACCAGGAAGCAGGTACCTGCAAGAGGTGTGGTGCGGTCACAGGAGAAGGCTGGAGGGACGGAGAGCGGGCAAGAACTCCATGCACATGCTACCAGACGGAGCAGTCAGGACCGCGGGAAGGGCCCAGAATGGGAAAGGGGGTGACAGTGATGGAGATGTATTCATGAACCGCCTTGTTGGATGGTGACTCCTTCACATAACTACTTAAAAGATAATTTTTAAAAATTGTTAAAAAATTAAACAGTAAATGGAAACATTGGGTTTCCCCCCCAAAAGAAAATTGTCAAAATTACTTAGAGTCTTAGCAGACACCGATCGTAATTTAACTCAGGTTTTGCTATTCAATAAAAGGAGCAGTTATCTAAATACAGGTGGGTGAACATTTTTCATAAATATATCTCTATATGTTTTTCTTTTCCCCTGGGGAGCAAATATCTGTCACCGCTCCTCTGCCGTACCAGCCCCAAACCAGCCACCTCCGTGTCTACCTGCGTGTGCTCAGGCATGGGCACTGAATTTGAGTCTCATATAAAACGTCTTAAGTCACGGGACGGTTTTGCTTTGATTTTTGACCACCATTTAAAAGTGGAGAACAAAATCGTTTGAAGCCCAGGGCGGCACAAACACAAGCAGGAGGAGAACATGACCCCAGGGCCGTGAGCTGCCGACCCACCCTCTACGCGGTGGTGGACAACAGATAAAAGGCCTTTTCCTGGAGCCTGCACATCTCTCCCCTCCTTATCTAAATTTTGGAAGATAAGAAAATTATTACCTGTCACTACCGTAAGCGCTGATCACAGAAATGATTATGAAAGCTAGCTTCCACTCGCAAAACAAAAACACAGAAAAGCCACGGGACAGTCCCGACTCACACACAAACCCCGCCCGCATTTCAGTCCCAACCAACCTCCTGGCTGTAGCACACACCCATGCCTTCTTTTCCTCTCCCCCCTCTTGTTTTGTGTTGTTGTTTTGCTTAGATTTGTTCCTTCCCACACCGGGGCTTGAACTCAGGGCCTCGCACTCTGGCTTGACGATTTTGTGCACTGGCCACAGCCCCACGTCCAGCTTGTGGCTAGTTAGTGGACGTGAGAGTCTGCCTGGACTGACTTCAAATCACAATCCTCGGATCCGGGCCTCCTGAGCGGACAAGGTCGCGAGGATGACAAGGATGAGACACCGCACATGTTGAGCTTTTGGCACATTACTAGCACACGGTGAGCTCACCTTGTAAGCAAACACCGTTTTCCAGAATAGCCTGACCCGGCAGGCCTGCTCCTGCGCATCTCCGGCGTCTTTCTCCAGCACCTCTGGGTACGTTGGAAATTCAGTCATTGTATTGGATGCTCCATGATTTTAATGTGCGTTTTTTCCCTGATGGCTGATGATGTTAGATACTTCCTCCTAAGTTTATTTACCACTTTTGTTTCCTCCTCCAAGAAATCGTCTGTTCATCTTGGGTGTTGCTGAGTGCTGCAATTTCCTTATATACTCTACATACACGTCCGTGTTGAATATGCAATCTGTAAGTATTCCCTCCCAGTCCTTAGCATGTTGTTTCTATTAACATCATTGTTTTACAGGGCCAACCTTTTATTATTAATACATTCCAGTCTATTTAATTTTTTTTTTTTTTTGGTCCGGTTGTGGGGCCTGAACTCTGGGCCTGGGCGCTGTCCCTCAGCTCTTCAGCTCAAGGCTAGCGCTCTACCACTTGAGCCACAGCGCCACTTCCGGCTTTTTTCTTTTTGCTTATGTGGTGCTGAGGAATCGAACCCAGGGCCTCAGGCATGCAAGGCAAGTGCTCTACCACTGAGCCACCTTCCCAGCCCCTCTATTTAATTTTTTGTCTTTTATGGATCTGGTTTTTTGTATCATATAGAAGAATTCCTTGCCTTAAGCCAAAGACATAAATAAAGGTTTCCTGGGCTTTTTTTTTTTGCCGAGGTTACATGTGTTTTTTTTCTTTTACATTTCGATGTATGATCCACGGTGAGCCAATTTTTAATTGTATGTTCAGACCACGGGTCTTTCTGTGGACCTGGGTGTCAGGCTTGCCTTCCTGATCTGGCTCAGCACCTGTGCCGTGTCCGTGTGCGATCTTCTGGTTCTGGATTGTCTGTGCCGCTCTGCCTCCCTGTCCCCTTAGCAAACGCTACCCTGTCTTTGTGGTCTGGGGTAATCACATGGGGTACATGGTTTCCCCCCAAGCCCAGGTCTAAGCACTTGCTGCTTTCTCTCTCTCATGCAGACTGGATGGTTTTTAGTCTTCTTCAAGTTCACTGGTCTCTGCCATTGTTAATTTGCTTGCTGTGCTACCAGGTACATTTTCAAGTTGAATTACTGCATTGTTCAGTTCTAAACTGTTCATTTGGTTACTCGTATCTTTTATTGCTGACATTTTCTGTGTTTCCGATGTTTATTGGCATTGGTCGTACCAGACGGGCTCGCGCTGGCATGCTCGTGTATGCATACAACGGCCCTTGATCGGACTCAACCCCCTTTCCCTCCCGCCTCCCTCCTGCTTCCCGAACGCCTCTCCACAAGCTCTGCATTCCACACGTGAGAACACACTGAGATCACACCCTCCACGTGGGAGCACACTGGCCTCCACACACCAGGGGGCGGGGCCTCGCCAGCCTCCACACACCAGGGGGCGGGGCCTCGCCACCCTCCACACACCAGGGGGCGGGGCCTCATCAGCCTCCACACACCAGGGGGCGGGGCCTTGCCAGCCTCCACACACCAGGGGGCGGGGCCTCACCAGCCTCCACACACCAGGGGGCGGGGCCTCACGAGCCTCCACACACCAGGGGGCGGGGCCTCGCCAGCCTCCACACACCAGGGGGCGGGGCCTCGCCACCCTCCACACACCAGGGGGCGGGGCCTCATCAGCCTCCACACACCAGGGGGCGGGGCCTCGCCAGCCTCCACACACCAGGGGGCGGGGCCTCACCAGCCTCCACACACCAGGGGGCGGGGCCTCGCGAGCCTCCACACACCAGGGGGCGGGGCCTCGCCAGCCTCCACACACCAGGGGGCGGGGCCTCATCAGCCTCCACACACCAGGGGGCGGGGCCTCGCCAGCCTCCACACACCAGGGGGCGGGGCCTCGCGAGCCTCCCCACACCAGGGGGCGGGGCCTCACCAGCCTCCACACACCAGGGGGCGGGGCCACACACCAGGGGGCGGGGCCTCATCAGCCTCCACACCCCAGGGGGCGGGGCCTCACCAGCCTCCAGCTCTGCCGACGCTCAGACCCGGAGCGCCCCAGCTTTCAGAAACGTCAGAGACGAATGCAGGAGGAAATATGAGGGACCAGCCTGCAAATCTGTTACGGAAGCTAAATATACTGGGCTTGGGTTACGTCCTCGCTTCATGTCTCATGTCCACTGGGTGAACTAGGCCAGGCCGAGGCTTTCTATTCAGGCACCTGTCCTTGTAAAGCCATGTTCATACGTTAACGTCAATATCCATGGTTCTCGTGCCGAGTCTGCTAATGTTATGTACTAAGAGGTGCTCATCCTTGTTAACTCTTCACATATTCTAAATGATTTCTATTTCACATATCATAAATGTTTCTATTTCTGGTCAGAAGAGCATGCATATATGTGTATGTATGCGTGTATGAGTGTGCGTATCTGTGCGTGTATGTACGTATCTATCCAGAATATATCCAGAGTCTCTTCATTTAAGGTAACCGGCTCAACTAATCCCTAGAGCTAATTCCCATCTGAACTTCGAAGTCTGGAATTTTCCATTTCCCAAAAAAAAAAATTATAATAATAAGCTGTGAAATGCATTTGGGTAGGCATGTGAACAAAATTGCAGATAGTTTAAAATATATAAATAATCACCCTTCTACCGCTGTGTATACACGCACACACACACACACACACACACACACACACACACGCACGCACACGCACACACACGCACACACGCTCAGTGATTCGGTTCCTGGAGCTCCGCAGGCAAAGTACTGCGGGTGGAGTTGGACACTCCTTGCAGCTCCCGACAGACACCGGCGGTGCCGCTCGGCTAATGAGCGAGCCGCAGAGGCTCTCCCCGTGAAGGAAGGGGCCACCGTGTCACCCGTGAAGAAAAACAACAGACTGGAACTGTTGCCCAACTCAAAGAGGAGGAACACGCGTGCCGGGCACACGTGGCTCAGAGCTATCACCCTAGCGACCTGGAAGGCTGAAACTGGGAAAACCAAGGACAGCTCTTAGAAAAGTTTCCAGAGAACAGCGGTGGGTGCAGTTCCCCTCAGCCACGGTGGGAAGCCGAGCGCAGGGGCACTGCACCCACGTGTCCAGGAAGTGAGGGCGAACTCCATAAACAATCACTCAGACACAGAGCTGGAGGCTGAGCTGAATCAGAAGAGCAAGCTCCTGGCAAGCCACAGGCCTGGAGGCACACCCCAAGACTACCAAAATAGAGAGAGAGAGAGAGAGACGAAGCATTCCAACTATCTGATCTTTAAAATAAGATGCCCTTAAACAGGTGAGAACTTCACAACTGCGATCTGTAACACTGTTAATTAACCGAACAATTATATTAAGGAAAAATCAGAGAAAAGAGAAAGGAATAGAAGAGGAAAGAGAAAAACAATATATTGGAAAAAGGATTTTATTGATGGAAATAGAGAACAGGTCACCAAAAAAAATTGGAAAAATTATACTCTTACGGGTATTTTAGAGACACTAGGATTACAGGCAAGGATTACAAGCACCCGGCTGAAAAAAATAACTGTTTTTATGAATAAAACGTTCATGGTATTTGATAGAATATCATTGACTCTCCCACAAATGAAGGACCACTTTTTAAAATTAATGCAAAGTACAGTATGTTCACAAATAAAATAAAATTAAATTTAAATAAAATAAAATAAAATAAAATTAATGCAAAGACCTTAGAAAGTCCTGTTACCGTTTTTTTCAATAATGGATATGAAGTGTGTCTTGGCTAATATAGTTGTTTTCCCTGACAAGTTACCAAAAGAATTTCCTCTTGGCTATGTGCCAGATTTTGGTAGTCCTGGAAATCTAAACCTGAAGGGTGAATCTGCAGAGGGATTGATCTTCAACAGGTCCTAGAGGACTCGAGATTCCGTGCCAGCATGTCCGTGCGGGTGTTCCGAGACCCGCCCCTTCCTGCACCTGTTTGCATCTCCGTACAGAATGTTCTTGCGGCTGACACTAGAGGAACTGAAAATGTTTTCGCCCACAAAGCCCCACGGCTCAAAGTCCATGTTAAACACCAGCCAATTTCCGCGGAAGTTCTGAGCTCCCTGTTTTCAATTCCAATCCAGCTACATGACATGAAATTTCATCCATGGTAAACAGCATCGTTCATCAAGTTTATTTCTCAGCAAGACTGATTTCAGAGTCTACCTGGATGAATGACTTGTACGTGGTTTGTTCTTTAGGTAGACATTCATTCTTAGACACAAAGTAGCGGTTGGTACAAGGTGGCAGAGCAAGACCCCACCCCCACCGCTCCCCAGCGACCTCCTGCATGAGTTTCTTAGGCTGTGGGACCCAAGCAGGACCCGCACTGATCACTCACCTCCCAACCATACGCCACAACATGCCGTGCTGAAAATCATGCATTCTAGCCTCCTGCGCATTAACCAGCATCCCTGCAAAGACTGCACAGTTGCAGAGAAAGCCCTGCAGATCTCACAAACCAAAGAGGTTTGCCTGCTTCCCATGTGAGCTACCAGCACCTGCTCAGCCCCAAGTCCCAAACGCCCTTCACCTTGACTGCCTCTCACAATCACGGCCTTCACATGGCGCCTATGTCCAAAATTAAAATGGAATAATCACGCCTGTCATCCCAGCTACGCAGGAGGCTGAGATCTGAGGATCACGGTTCAAAGCCGGCCCTGGCAGGAAAGTCCGTGAGACTCTGATCTCCCATGAACCACCTGAAAACTGGAAGTGGCACTGTGGCTCAAGTGGTAGAGTGCTCGCCTTGAGCTGAAGAGCTGAGGGACAGCGCCCAGGCCCAGAGTTCAGGCCCCATGACTGACCAAAAAAAACAAAAACTAAAAAAAAAAATAGAATAATCAGCCCAGTGCATGCTTCCTAGTTCTCTTCCTAGTGTGCATAGGAGTAAATATTTATTTACATGTGCCTCTAGCAATGGAGAGTGTATATACATATATATACATACATACATAGGCACATATATGTACGTGTGTGTGTGTGTGTGTGTGTATATATATTCCATTTCAGAATGTCTCTCTCCCCTCTCCTCCCCCCTGCAGAATGGAGCTCAGCCCTGCTTAGGCTCTGCCGCCTCTCACGTCCCAGGCCCCACTGGGGTGGATGCGGACTACGGACGGGCATGGGACCACGCCCTTCCACTGCAGCCCGGACTCCCATTACACTGGAGCACAGCTGACGTGGCCTTCCAGGATCGCGGGGGGGGGGGGGGGGACACGAATGCACTGTTTTCCGCCTGCTGGCCTGAGGCCTGGCGCCCGGCTCCCCGCCCGCCACCTCCCCTCTGCCAGGATCGCTTCTGCGTTGTGCGCGGTGCATGCCCTCGAGGACACCGACGAACACCGACGCTCAGCCGGCGTGGGGCCGGTCAGGCTGGGGGCGTCAGGAAGCCCTGCGGAGCTGCTGAGTGAGCGGCAGGACAGCAGTGCACCCGGCCTGTCCTGCAGGAGCGGAGGGGCCGGCGTCACCCCTGGGCTCCCGTGCTCCCTGGGCTGCGGGGCGGGTCCATCCGTGCTGGGGGTCGGGAGCGGCCGTGTGCCCGCAGCCGGTGGGCAAGGGACACAGCGCAGGGACAGCGGGGAGGCGGGCGGCGGCTCTCCTGAGACTGCCCGGAAGCAGCCTTCCTGGTCAGCACCCTCCCCTGCCTGGAGGGGCGCGTGGGCCTCTTCTCCTGCAAAATCCCTTCCTCCCCACACGCCAAGCGGGTGCTGTCTTCCTGACGTGATCCCATCCGTCACGGTGACGCTCATTACCTGGCAGAGTCTCTGGGAGCTGGGACTCCTGCCCCCCGCGTTGGCACTCCCAGCCCACAATCTCCTAGAAGAGGCCCGATCGAAACTCACAAGCCCCACAACCCCGGGGCGGGGCAGAACACGCCGTCCACCAGCTCCCAGGCCGCCGCCCACCGGACACCAGGGTGCAGACGCAGCAAGCCGCTGAGTGCAGGAAGCTGGGGACCCCCGCTTCTCGGAGGTTCCGGGGGGATCTGTGCAGAGCGGATCCTCGCACTCCGCCCCACGCCCCACGCCTCCGGGGGTTGGGGTAACCCAAGGCAGGGCCGGACCCCAGCTCTGCGGCCCCCAGTGCTTCTGCACACTAAACGACTCAAGCGCTGCGGGGAAACATCTACTGCGGACCCCTTAACCACAGATGACGTGGCGCTGGTGAATGGACTGTCCCCCGCCTTTCCCTGGGCCGAGCCCATCCATCTTGCATTTAAAAAACAACAACAAGAAAGTGTACTCAGTACCTCACTCATGTAACTGTAACCCTCTTTACAATAAAACAACAACAACAACAACAAACTGCCTTTTCAAAAGCTGGGGGGGAGGGGGACCCCAGACACGCGAGGCTGCCGACCGCTCGCAGAAACCACAGAAGACACCGTCCCCGATCGTGTAACTTCCATCCGTTCCAGTGTAAACAGCTCCATGTGGCTACTGCCTTGGAGCGTACAGAATGGCCAAGCCAGTCCACATCGGACACACACTTAATAACACAGTAAAAACCCTTGGCTGTCGGTGGGCACACAGCTCCACGAGGTGCTGTGAATACAAACAGCGCGGGCCTGGCCGGCTTTTCCACAGCGCCGGCCGCCTTCCACCGGGCCAGAGACTTCCCGCTGTCACCCGAAGCTGGATTTTAATTAAATTAGTAAATAAAGACATCCTGTAAACTTAACACAAAGTAAACAATCAAACCCTCTCTTCCCAAGCCATCCATGTCTCTAGGGGAGAAAACACTGCTACATGTGGAACTGTTTCTGTGCATTTAGGAACATATTTATAAATAAATGCAATATACCTTTATCCTTGTTAAATATAGTTTTGCTCTCTAAATGTTTACATTCATTCATAAATATATCCTTACGTATTTCTTTACATTGGTATTTAACATTCTAAGTACTGAATGCATTTGGCCATTCTTTTCTTGTGACATTATGTCCTTCCGTGTTGTCCCTATTACAAATCTCAGTTCAAAATCAGCCCAGACTCTTTTCTCCAATAAACCACTCAAAAAGTGGAGCAGTTGTTCAAGCGGTAAAGCACTGGCCTTGAGCATAAAAGCTCAGGGGCAGTGCCCAAGTCCTGAGTTCAAGACCCAGAGCTGGCGTGCGTGCATGTGCGCGCGTACGCGCACACACACACCTTTACATAGATGTTAACAAATAATTACTGTCAATGAAGCAATCAGCCAATACCACGCAAGTCTCTCTCAAATACACATCTCGGGTGGGATAAGGAAACTAGTAAATGATTAGTGGGTATCCAAGACTCTTCACTATACTCTTAGATAAAAATTAAACCCAGCGACACACTCATTTAACCACTTCCTTGAGAAGTACTTCTGATAAAGCTCTTGTTGACATGCTGAGGGCCATTTTCTCGGGGACCTCCACCTCCCCAAGGTCTCCGTCGCCAAGAACGGCGTTGGTCGCTCGTGAGCCGAGTGAGACCGTCACAGCGCTCAGCTAGGGTAACGGGCCTCTCGGCCCAGCGTGGGCAGCACTGGCTGCTCTTCTGATCGGAGGATCCTGCGTTCTCTCTGTGGACCTCCTCCTGCCCCCATCCACCCGGCATCTTTGGAGCTTACCCTGGCTGCTGTTTATTTGCCTTCTTTCCATCTTCCACAAACCTACCCGAACTCCTGTGACACTGTGAGTTTTCCTTTTTGATGCAACACCTTCCTATGAACAGGATTCGCTTCCTGAAAAATTATGCTGGTTTTGTGTGCTTGTTTTTCACGTCACTGCCAAGATGATGGACGGAGGGGCTACCGTTAGGGAGTACGGTGGTGAGTACACCGCTCGTTGACCTTGTCGCCCGTAACTGGAGCTATTTCTTGTCTTTATGTGTTTGGATCGTAATAAACGCCAGAGGATGGACCTGCCACGTGTCTCCCTCGATGAGCTGTGCCAGACTTCCCCGAGACCCCTGAGGCTATGCGGCGGCAGGAAGGCCACCAAGCCCGCAGCACTGTGCACCTGTGACTGCTGCCGTCACCTTCGCCACGGGGTCCGTTCCCGTCACCAAGCGGAAAACGACGGGTCCACACCCGGCATGCAGGTCACCGGCAGCACACGGCCCCCCGGAGCCCTGGCATGCTGGGGAGGAAACCACGAGCACTTCCCGTCCCGCTGCCTTGGATGCCTGCCCCCGAGCCGTGGCTGCCCCCGCAGACAACCCAGCTCCTACACACCGTACCCCCAAAGCGCACCGCCCTCGCGGATGGGGCCTTCCAGGGACCCTGGGTCCCCCCCTCACCACAAAAAGAAAGCTGGAATCGTCAAGTGTAAACCACATTATACCAGAAACGCGCTCAGCTCGCCCCTCTCCATTCCCACCTCTCAGGACTGTGCCCGGCCCCCCCCGGGGACCCCGGGGCCCAGTGACCCCCCAGCAGCGGCTCGACTTTCCCTCCTCACACCTGCCTGTGTCACCACTGACAAACAAACACATAGAGACGGGGGAGAGGAGTCGCTGCAGTTCTGGTGAGAACTCAGTGTATCCTTTGGAAAACTTCAATAAAGACAAGTTCTGCCCCAAGTTGTGGGGGGCCAAGACCTGGGGAAAGGAGGGACATCGAGGTGTCTGCTTTGTGCACATTCCTGAGCTCCTGCTCCATCTAACACAGCCCCTGACCACGGAGCCCACGGCGCTGATGAGAACAGACTCATACACAACAGCGCTTCCACTGGCCGCATGAGGATA
The DNA here is from genome assembly GCF_024711535.1 of Dipodomys merriami. Lineage (NCBI taxonomy): Eukaryota > Metazoa > Chordata > Mammalia > Rodentia > Heteromyidae > Dipodomys > Dipodomys merriami. The sequence goes on along the minus strand of NW_027203394.1, from coordinate 902,371 downwards.
AAACCTCTGATGAGGGCTGGCGTGCCCCAGGCCTTGGCTCTGACTCCGCCCTGCATAAGTGAAAATAGAAGTAAAAGTCGCATTTGGAAAGGGTCCTCGGGCGATTCCTGCTTTGTCTTTTAATTCAGAGCTCTAGCGGTTCCCAACGCTCAGCTACAGGCGCTATTTGAAAGGAAAAGGTTAAAGGTAATAAGACTCTGGGTAAGTGAATCCCATCACAGGAGATTTACGGACTCGGAAGCACCTGGGAGGAGGCCCACCGATGCCCACCCCAAACGCTGGCTCCAAGGTCACCTTGGCCCCTTGCTCCAGGACAAAGGCCATTTTCTCCCACTCACTCTCCCCCCAGGGCCATTCCCTATCCCGGCCTCCCTTAAAATCACTCACTCGTCAGCTTGAGACACTTAAGGAGGTACTGAATTTTTTCCTTAGTCATTTTATTACTTGTCAACAGATGCCAAAACACCAATTTGGAACGTGTCTGGATCCAGCGTTTAGCAACACACTGCATATTTTTAACCTTTTACATTTCTTAGGAACAGGCAAGGATTTGGTTTTACTTATTAGTCATCTTTCAAAAACTGTTCCTTGCAGTCATACAGTTTCTTTTGTGAAAAGTAATTCTCTCAACATTTCTTAACAAGAAATGTTTTAAGTAACTCCAGGCCACGGCATTGTAAGTTGTTTGTAAAATTATGCCATTGCAAGATTTGTTCTAACAAAAAGAAAAAAAAAACATTAGTGAAAGCTTTGATAAGGATTAAGTAACTGAATTAATCAAAATCAGCTTCTCTTCAGAAAGCCTGCATGCTCCGGAGTACACTGAGTCCATCCTTCACCTAGCGTGTGTTCACTGCTAAGACTCAGGCCCCAGAGCCAGGCATTTAGAAAGCCCCGAGGGCGTACCTACGTCTTCCCAAGAATGGCTTCCTTTATAATGAGTGGGAGCCAGGCCGGGGGTGCAGGAAAATCCTCCATATCCATCTGGACCATGACTCAAAGCCAAAGACGTGAGCTCAAGCACTGTCCTAATGTCTCCCACTGACCCCCAGCAAGCTGGAACTCACACACACTCACACACATACACACACACACACACACACACACACACACACACACGTGTGCAACCGTGACTGTGATGGACACGTAAATGTTGATAATCTTGTTAAGTAGTGTCTACCAGCGGCTTGTATTTACAGTCTGAGGGTAGTCTGTACAGTGTTTCATCTTTAGCAATCCCTCTTATGCATAGGAAGGAGGCCAGCTCTAATAATCTGGGAGATGATGATGATGATGATGATGATGATGATGATGATGATGATGATGATGATGATGATGAAGAGAGAAAAACAGATGGGAAGTGGATGATAGATTGACGAGTAGGAAGGAGACAGACAGACAGACCATGTTTTGTTTAAAAGAAACTCCCTCCAAATGTGTGCACTTGCAACATGAGTGTGTACGCACAGACCCCATGAGCTCTAAGGCGATCACTCTTCTCAATTCTCCACATTATGTGACTCTTCCAACTACGGTAGGTTGATCAAAATCCGAAGACACGGTATTTTTGTTTGTCAGTCGTGGGGCTTGAACTCTGGGCCTGGGCGCTATCCCTCAGCTCTTCAGTTCAAGGTGAGCGCTCTACCGCTTGAGCCACAGCGCCACTTCCGGTTTTCTGGTGGTTCATTGGAGATCAGAGTCTCACGGACTTTCTTGCCCAGGCTGGCAAGAGTTGCTGGGGTGACAGGCGTGAGCCACTGGCACCCGGCAGACACACTATTTTGATAGGCAATTTCTATGAGCCCTTGGGATGACTGTGCAAAGCAGAGGGGGGGTGAGCCCGTTCCATTCCGTCCAGAGACCCTCTGCAGACAGAGGTAGCAGCCCGTGGCCTTCTGCATCCAGCCACAGGACTGCCCTTCTGATGCTAAGCTGTGGACGAGCGCACACGCTATCCTAACAGGGACATGGCTTTACTGAGCTGGGAGGGGGATCTCTGCTTGTAGCCCAATGGCTCTGAATGAAATGTGAGCGTGTGTTGTTACAAGAGTGAAAATAGTGGCGACTACTTTCAGTGACATTTCATGTTTTAGAGTTTACATCGTGCATAATAAATGTTATTTGCTGTAAGGAAACAACCCCGTAAGTTTTTCCTGCCCCCCCCCCACAGCATTTCCAGAAACAATCACCTCAACCATGCCTGCCACCCTGTGAAGCACAGAGGGGGGCCCTCATCCGGGGCGGGGACTCCCGGGCAGGGACTCCCGAGCCGGGGACTCCCCAGCCGGGGCGGCGGGGCGGGTCAGGCCGGGAGGCGGGCACCTCCCCCTTCCACCCTCGCATGTTCCTTCCAGGGAGCTGCTGGTATTAAGCGGTCCGTGTGCAGATCCGCGCCCCTGAAAGCAGCTGCAGTCAATGACAACCCCTGCGCTGGGGGCCGCGGGGGGGGGTCGCGGGGGGGGGATCCTGCGGTTCACCCATTCCTGCTGGGTCCTCAAGCCGCTCTTCAAGGACACACGGCACGCCTCACCGCTGACCACACCCTGCTCGTCCAAGGCCGTTTGCTTTATACCTTCAATTCAGCCGCACGGCAATTCTACCTGAACCTCTAGGATTCCCCAGTAAGGTAGGAAGTTGGAAATACGCAAGCGACACTCGAGAAGCACAGAAGGAGCCGGAAACACGGGGACGGGTGCGAAGCAAAGCACGTGAACCACTGCCCTCTCGTCCTTCCTAACCAGCGCTGGGACTCGGTCCCCCAACAGAGCTCATGGGACGTAACATAACAACTAGCCGCACGAGGCCTCAAAATACACCCCACCTGCCAATCTGAACCGCCACACTTAATGACACAACCACTGGCACAAAATAGTGTGTGTGTGTGGGGGGGGGTCAGAAGATAAACTCAGAGTGAGCGGTGCTGACCGCCACCCCCTGCCACCCCCTGCCACACACCCCCACCGTCCCACTTCTGGGAACCAACCCTCTGGGCCCCCGGCATTTTCACGGCCTACACGGGGTCCTCGATAAGGAGGCCCGTTCCCTTTGATTCGCCCAGCATTTCCCATGCTTCTTAAACTAAAAGGAAGGCCTTCAGAAAACACTTTGTAAAACATTCACACAGGATCTCCTGGCGCTGCGAGGGGGCGGAGGGGGTCCAATCCGCTCTCCGGGCATCTACCAGCTACAGGGGTGGCTCCCAGCCCCCCCCCAGCATAGCCAAGGGAGCACCCCACCCCCCAGGAGCTGCGACTCGGGCCTGCAGGCTCGGCACCGCCTCCCGTAACCTGGCGCCCGGCCCTGGCCAGCACAGAGGGTGTATTGTCCTGCGGGTCCTACACATGTGCGCTCCCACCTAGCCTCCAAATGACTGGGCTTGCTTTCCAGTTGTTGATCGAATACCATAAACTGATCATCAAGCGCGCCAGAGTCACGGTAACCCAAAGGAAGGTGGAGAAAATGCAGGCGGAGTTTGTGGAAATTATACAGAATAATTCCATTGGAATTTCCCTGCCTGATACAGATCTCGAAGGTCTAATCTTCTCATTTTACAGGTGAGACGAATGGAGCCCGGAGGAAAGTGGGTAAAAGTCACAGGAAACTGACTGGGCAGTTGTTACGGAGCGAGAATAAGTGCACGGGCGCTGGAGGTCGCAGGGCAGAGACGGGGTTCCGGGACATTAAGTAGGAGGTTAGAGGGGCCCGGGTGGAGATAAATCTTCAAAACAGAGTGAGTGTGCAAGTCCAGCAATGCTCCTGAAAATACATTCCAGGACTGGGGATAGAGCTCAGAGCTGCTGTGCTAACCTAGCCCAGACGAGGCCCGGGGTTGGTGCTCACGCGGAAATTTACACACACACACACACACACACACACACACACACACACACACATTTATATAGATCAATGATGCACATATCAATATATATTATATAATACATATTACATATCATATATATGATTTATGATAGATATCAATATATGCCAATGATATATTCTAGTTACTGTGCTGTTCACACATAGACTGAGATATATTCTAAGCACCCTTTCCTCTGCTCTTGGAATTAAGAGACAGTCTTGGGCCTAGGGCCCCACATAAGAACCACTCCTCCTTTGCAGCCCGCCGGCAGTTTTCAGCTCCGCCTAGCCATCTTTGGTTTGTAACTATGGTAATAAGACTAGATAGCACTCAGGAAAATACATGTTACACGTGGATTTGTGAGGGTGGCCGCGGCTGAGGGGAGAGAGGCGGGGCAGAGAAACTCCCAGGTTAAATGGACGGCGGGTGCGTGGCGTGGCCGGTGCCCAGCGGCCTCGTGTTTCTGTGGAAGCCCCTGCGCCTGTCCGCTCGACCTCCCGCCGTCCCCCGCCACCATCTCCAGCGCCAGGTGTCTGTGGGCCTGTCAGACACAGCCTGGGATCCAGGGCCCTTTATACCAAGTGACAGTCAAATCAATTTCAAACACAGCTCATTATGTTCTAGAAAAATGTTTAGCTCCGAGCCTCGGGCCATGTTATAATGAGGGGAAGAGCCACCCCTGTTCTCTGGCTCTGCCTCGGCCATGTCTCTAGTCCGTGCTACCAACCGCCGTCGGCTGGTTTAAGTGAAAAGCGGGCTTCCATTTGTAACCTTTAAAGAAGATGGCTCCCTGAAGTTTCAAACCGTTTGCCACAGCACAGAACTTTAATCTCATTATCTGCTGAATGCTTTTCCTTTCCTTCAGGAGAAGAATAAAAAATGCACATGAAAACACGGAAAAGGAGGCACTGGATCAATGTTTCTCATATTTCCCATGAGTACTTGTATGTGTGCACGTGTATATATGTATGGTATGTGTACAGAATAGTGTGCTTCTGTGTACACATGAGCATGCTCATGCAGAGATAACAGGCTTTCTGAAAAAAAATTGGAAAGATCATTTCCAACATTGTGTCTTGTGGGTATCATTGTTGCAATGGGTCAACCTGTGTCCTTGTTTCAGCATTTTGTTATTCTCCTTCTCCTCCCCAAATTAGATAAATGTATAGACAAGATGCAGGGCACCGGAATCAAATACAGTGACCTTTACCACTTCGGCAGTGGGAGGGAAGAGTGGGGGAAGTGGAGGAGGGGAGGGATAGCAGGAAAAAAAAATGAGGGGTAATAATGCCCAACAAGAACTGTTCTCATGACCTTATTCGTGTAACTGTAACCCCGTGGCACAGCATCTTTACAACAAAATTTTAAAAAGAAATGATAAAAGTATAAAGATAAATTTAAAAATTGAAGCAGACTTTTATGCACTGCCCTGGAGAAAAATTCGAGTATCTGATTAAGCCAACAGTTCTATTTATATTTGCCCTTCTTCCTTCTGGAAGGCAGGGAAATGTGTATAACCTCCCCCAGCCCCCCGCCCCCACCCCGCTGTCTTTGTCTGCCTGCGGTGCCTAAGTGACCATCCATGAAATTTCTGACATTACACTTTAAATAAATGTGACACATTGTTGGCTACCAGTGTTTTCTTTCTCTCTGATTTAATTATAAATTCTTCCTAAAAGCCAGGAGCGGGGAAATTACTTCAATAGACGCAGAAGACATTATCAAAACGACTTGCCTTTCTCCGTTGTTGGAAATCTAAGCTGGTGAGATTGAAATCCTATTCTCTGTCACAATTGATTACCATAAATTAATTGTTTGGAGCTCTGGATAGAAACAAATGCATACTGGCACATAAGTCATCATAACTTGTTTTCCTGCCAGCAAAACATAGTCTGTCTGCTACCTGAGGAAACGCTAGTGGCAGAGGAATCGTAATGGCTTTTAATAAAAGGACTGTTGCAAAGATAAAGCAGATTTTTATGCAGCCTAAGCAAGTGATAACAGTTTTCATGCTGACCTTGAAATTCAACTTGAGAACGGGATTCAGCAGTATTTTTAGTTAGCCATGAATATCTTAGAAGGATCCCTGGGAAGAAAATATTCCTCGTGGTACAAAAAAAGAAAAGAAACAGCATTTGAACTACCAGTTCTAATACAGTATGACAGCCAAGGTCAGGCACGGGGGCTGGGTTACTCAATGATCTGCACGATCCAGGGTCAGCACACGGAGATGAAAGAGATCAAAGGAAAACCGAACATCCGGTGTGGTCCTTGGACGCGGAGCACTGAGGGGCCCGGCGTGAACGGCAGAGAGGAGCGGACGGGGGAATCGGCTCACACGGTGCTGTGGACGGCGGGGAAGGATGAGGAGGGCCAGGAAACGCCCTCCCTTCCCGCTGAACGCACACGAAAGAGCTCTCGATGTATGGACGAATCTCACTTGGAAATGGGCTGAGTTTTGTACATTTATACGGAACATGTACGAGGAATTTGTGGTGTGGTTTGTGAAATAACAGGCCAACATAGGAAATGCTGAGTGCTGCAGACTACAGCCCCACGGGCTCTTCCTCCTTCCCGCCACAGACCTGGCCTCTCCAGAGGAGGGGTGTTCTCTGACGCTCTCCTGCCTGCCAGAAGACAACACCGGCCGGGACGCACACCCAACGCATGCAGAGTCTGCCACCCCCACTCGCCCTCTAAAGAGATGCTTCAGCATTAGCCAACCCACCCTTTGAATTTCAGATGTGCTCGGCCCGGGTGTTAACAGATGCGCACCCACCTCGGTGCGGCTGCTCATCTGTCCGCTGTGAGTGGGTCTCACAGACTTGAGTCGTGGAAGCTATGGGTTGGAGACGCTGCTTCTGCCCTTGTACTTCACACGGGATCGCATGCCAGTCACCGAAATTCACTGCACGGCTGACCTCTCCAGGCTGGGTGTGAGTGACAATGACTGACGGGTGCTTTGTGAGATCGGTGGCTTTGTGCTGGGAAGTGTGTTTCTGAAGTGCACAGACAGGCCTGGTTTTGACACAGGTATTGGCGGGTTGTCACAAACACTGTGAGGAATGTAAATCTTACAGAGAAGAGGAAGTCAGTGCCCCAGAACACATCTGGAAAGCAAGGTAAGATCGGCCTGTAATTACCGAAGATTATTATAAATCAAACAAGAAATGAGTATTCCCGCGTCATTAGCTGGTAGCATCTGCTCGTTACACCACAGAAATGTGTGTTGTTTGGAAAGAGAAAGTAAATCCTACCTAAGTGTCCAAGTGAACTACCTGCTGCATTGCTCATCTTTATGCAAAACTGGAGAATCCTGTGAGCAGTGAAAACTGCAAAATAACCGGCCCTCCCGAGTCCCTCCCCCATACTGCAGGTGAGACTGTTTAAGAAAGTACTGCCACTCTGCAAAGAGTTTAGGGCTTCCTCAAAAAAAGAAAACCCAGCTATCATATAACCAGCAGCTCCAGTCCAAGGTAAAAAACCAAAGAGAAAAGAGAACATGGCCGCAGGGGGAAAACGGACACGCATTGGCAATGGCATTATCCACAGCCACCCAAAGTGGGAACAACCCAAATGTCAATCAACTGAGAATGAATAAATAGGATGGGTTATAATGTGGCTTGCAGCCATACCACGGAATAGCATTTGGCAATAAAAAGAAAGTAATTTACTGCTGGAACAGGAATGAACTTTGCAAGCGTTAGGCTAAGTGAAGGAAACCATCACAAAAGACCACATGATTGCCTGCTTCCACATTAACCGCCCGACAGACCCGTGCCGACAGGAAATGGATTGGTGGCGGCCGAGGGCTGGTGCTAGGAAGACAGTGATTGAAGTGTTTCTTTGCAGTGATGAAAATCTTCTCCAATTGGATTTGGGGGCTTGGTGCCACAAATTCCTTGGTGCCACTAAAAGCCATTTCACCTTACGCTGTCAGCGGGCGAATGCTGCCATCAGCTGCCTCTCATTCAAGCTATGGAAGTATTTTTTCAAACACGTCAGTTCAGAAATATGACAGGCGAGTTATCAAGAAGAAACAAACATATTCAAATCCGTAAGTTTGATAGCTGGTTGGTTTCCTACGTATCTTCTGCTCTCCACGGAGCTGGTTAACCTCTGTGGTTGCCATCTGTTGGCCCTGGCCTCCCTTGTTTAAATGTGGACATCAATGCTCTACCACTCCCGGCCCCGGGCACCATGCCCATCAATAACGTATGCAAATGGCGCTGTCCCTGCTCGGGTAACAGAGCCCGCTGACAAGGCTCACACCCGCCCTCACCAGCCCAAGGACGGCCAAGAGCAACTGGGTCCTCACATCTGAGCCAACAGAGCGCACCAGGAAGCGCCCGCGCTCACCTGGGGCGAATCCTTCCTCCCCGTGTGGTGCCATCTCTTCAGGCTTTTTCCACCACAAGGTTGGAAGCCACGTAGCCCAGCTTTCTGGCTTCACAGAATGCGGCCCCCACCGCCTCCCGGGGGCCAGGAGAAGCTTCTGGTTTGTTTCCTGTGCTGTTGCGTTTTCCTTGTCCTTCATCTTTCTCCCTGGATGCAGCTTGTCGATTCCACGGGTGGAGAAACTTGCAGGAGGCGTCCGTTCTGAGCCGGAAGACGGACGGGGAGGTGCAGCCGAGGAGGAGGAGGCGGCCGGGGCCAGGCCAGGGCGTGGATGTCCCTCTGTGCACGGAGTGACAAGCTGACAGTGTCCGCGCTGGTCTGGGTAAGGCTGCTTCGCTGTGTTCCTGGCCTGGGCCACGTGAAGCGCTAGAATGTTCTTTCATTCTTTGTCACGGGGTCACAGCGGCCCCTCTCACCTGCAAACACGCAGACTGGAGACCAGCTCTTCCCGCTTCTTCTGTCCCCAAAGTCATCTGGACCCTGATTCTCTCTTCCCAACGTGAATGCCCCGACCGATAAAGAAGGGAACTCTACCACCCACCTCCCACCCGGGCACCCGCGCTCCTGCAGCCCCTCTCCTCGGCATATGGATGACGTTTAAAAACTAATGCCGAGTGTCAACCATCGCCGACGACCAGTTCCGCGACGTTTCATGAGCGAATTTTTCTTTTAATTAAGAATTACATCTTGAAAAACACACGGGTATTTTATTTGCTGTGAAATTCCGATTATAATTCGTGTTTCACGGGGTTTTTTTCCCCCTCTAGGTAAAATGAAACCTACCATGATGTTCAAACAATCTACAAGATGTTTTTAAAACTAATTTTCCTAACAACAAATGAGAATTATATATTACACTCATAGAACCATTCACAGATCCATTTCTTGTGTCTTGGAGAATTTCAATAACCATACCAGGTCCAAAGACAGAGAAGTTTCAAAGGAATTAGTCTGGGGGAAAAAAGGATGGTGTCCAAAGATACAAATGAAGCGACAGAAAGAACCAAGAGCTGGCCATGTCTCCAGCCTTATGTAGGAACAATCTTTCCATGACTAGCTGTCACCCTGAAATCCACCTCAGTGGGGTCCCCGAGTGCCTTTCTTCTAGTGTGTCCCACCTACTTTAGACAAAAAATAACACATCAATAACTTAAGTCAACAGTAAGTAGGGTTTTTACTTATAAAGTGGTCAAGAATAAACACTGGAACTGAGGAAGAACGCCATGGTGGCGTTCCTAAAAGGATGGGCTGGGGAGGGAGGGGGCGCTCGCTGTGCTGGGCTTGCGGCCCCGCAGCCACTGCACGTGACCCAGGGGTGACCCAGGCGTTCCGCGGGAAGAGCGGTTTGCGTGAAGGAACCGCCGGTCTTCCGCCAGCCGTCAGGCCCCTGCCAGGGCTCCACGCACCCTCCTCCGTCTGACACGTACGTGGCTGGACCCACGTGGAATCCTGAAAGCAGTGCTGGAGGAGGAGCCCGAGGCTTCCAGGCCAGCCTCCCACCTTGGATGGGTCCCGTGTCGTGAGGCACGTGCCAGACAGACCCACCTGTCCCCGTTGCGCGTATGTTTGAGAGGGGGCTGAGTTACGGAGGTCCTTGGAAGATTCAATTAGCTGCTGTTTGCAAAGCACTTGGCAAACACTACACAGGTAATCTCAGCTGTTACCATCATTTTGCCAACAACAAACCCAGGTAAGACTAAAGAAAAGGTTTGCATTCAGGCAAATGTATATCAACAACGCCCGACTCAGAGGACTGCTGTAAAGGCTAGTAAATGCTAATCCACTGCGTGGGTTGTACACCTTTGAAACTAAAGTAGTACCTCCTCTTGTCGTTTCTCCACAGTGTAGACGGGGTCTCTACAGCTAAGCCAACGTGAACTGGACTCATTCCACACACAACCGCTTCAAAGGCTGTTGTTATATGGGGTTGTAAACTACCCAACAGGTAAAATTCCTGAGCGGCGTCGGCAGATTTTCGTTACATTACTGACAAAGCCCTGCTGGCCACTGACTTGCCTGACTGGCCTACGCTCCAGGGCGGGGAAAGCCCTATTTCTAACATCATTTGTCTCCCGTCCTCTGGGTCTAAGGGATAACCCTCAAGCATCCTTCCAACGCAGGAGGAGCTGCTGGGCCCAGTTCATCCCAGCCACAATACCAGGAAAGGGGAAGCCTGCTCAGCCCTCAGGGCTGCTCGGGATCACGGTCTTCCTCCGTCTGCCGGGCGCTGCCTTCGGGGATGGGAAGCCTTCCGCTGGGAAGAGACTCTCAGAGCTAGCGGAATCTGTTTCCATTTCCAAGTGTGGTCCCTGGAAACCTTATCTTCAAACTTTTCCTTCGAAAGCTGAAATTTGCCAGGGAGTACGGGCAAACTCTGGACACCTACACCACACATCGCGCACGGCTCAGCTCCAACGTCCCCCGGGGAAGAAACTTGCGATTTCCATCCCACATCTTTCAGGGTTTTTTTTTTTTCGTGGTCAGTTTCTTCTGACCCTTGTGACAAAAACCGCAGCTCGGGTACCTATGAGTTCCAGTATCTTGGCAGGCTCTAAACTGGAATTTAGGTATGCATACTCAACTAGAAACACGACTTGGATGCATTGGTAGAAGGTGGAAACAGCCATTTTCTGACAAGGGAAAAAAAAAATGTCTTCTGCAAATTTCACTCTCCATTTAAAAACTGGTCTAGAAACACGGTGCCAAGTTCTGAGCAGCCAGAGACACTCTGGATAGACAGGAAAGAAGACACGAGGTGAGCACGGGTCCTCAGCACGGGCCCTCTCCAGCCGTGACCGCCTTGGCCTGCCGGGCCATGACGTCATTTTCTCCCCGAGGCAGAGAGCTCGAAAATGTCAGCTATCTCTGGGAATTAATGCTCCCAGCTGCTTTATACGTTGCCTTCTGCTCCTCGCTCGGAGAAATGGACATATTTCATTTCAGGACCTCGCAGACGTGTGGTGTTTTAAAATATTACACTTAAGCACATTCTCATCTGAACACGTTTTGTTTTGGAATGCCTAGCGAAAAGCACGCCAACTACCATGAAGCAAAAGGCCAAGGTTTAAGGCTACAATCCTGTTTGGAAAGTAATCTCCCCGCCGCCTTTTTGGGGTACAAATTGCTCTCCTTGTTTAATGTCATTTTCTTCAAAGACTTCTATCAGCACGGAGCTGATAGAAATGCTCACGCCCCACGGATGTGGTCATAAAACCATCATCATCCAGGGAAGCGAGGATGGGCAGATTTGAGGGGGGACAGGTAACAAAATCGCCAAATACAATTCATCCCAAGGTACCTAGCTCTTTGCAAACAGGCACATTCAGAAAACAAGGCCCTGTGTTCATCAGTTCAACACACATGAGCCGGACACGCCATCTTCAGATGCATGCTAAGTGCCAGAGCAGCAGGAGAGTGAGAACACTGCTCGCACTGAGGAGAGCTTCCGGTTCAGCTAGAGAGCGAGAATGTCCAGGGGGATTCAAGAAAGAAAGGTTTGGAGGACAGTGCTAAGAACCGGTTTAAAAGGAAGCTCACACATGCCGACATGCTCGCCCCAGGAGCCTGACGGGTGTGTAAGGCGGAGAGTGCAAGTAGAGAAGAGAAAGTGAACACTGTCTGAAAAATAACCAGACCTGTGTCTGCGAGGACTCGCATAAACACATGAAGCACCGGCCTTCAGAAGAACCACAGCGCTCTCCAGGCTCTTGAGTTGCACACTGAGTTCATCTCCCTTCAAGGGCCTTTCTCATCATCTGCGAAAAGTTTGGAACACTTTAAACTGAAAACAAGCACTTCAAGCGGACTATTCCACTTAAAAACTAGAAGATGCAAAGCACTGCCTTCGATGAGCTGCGGACAGATAGCCGACAGACTCCTCGCCGGCTTCCTGAGGACCCGTCTGCAGAGTGGGGCCTGGAAAAGCAACGTGTCGGGGTGATCGGAAACAGGCGAAGATGAGAGCTAGAAAAATACCTTTTCTGGACAGGCCTCTGGGGCTCACACATGCAACCCCAGCGACTCTTGGGGGCTGAGATCTGAGCAGAATCCAGCAAAGTTCATGAGATTCTTCTCGCCAATTAACCAGCAAAAAAAGCTGGAAGTGGAGCTGTGGCTCACGTGGGAGAGGGTCAGAGTTGTCTGGGGAAAAAAAGGCTAAAGGACAGTGCCTAGTCCCTGATTTCAAGCCTCGGGACTGGCACAAGAAAGACGATGTTTCCTTTCCGCTTTTACCTTAACTTGCATTTTGGTTTGTATCCTCTAAAACGCACGGCTCTTGGGCGGCGCTACAGCTGGTTGGCTTCGTGAATGCCCCGACACACACCTGGCCGTCCCACTGTTCAGAGATCTAGAGCCTGTCCATCACCCCAGGCTTTCCTCAGCCCTTTCCACCGAATCTCACTGCTCCCCGGCCAGGGGCGTTCACCGCTCTGATACCTCCCACCATCCATCCGCACTGCCCACGGTGACTCTTTTGTTTCTGACATCTTGCGCACAGCACGATGCATCGGTAGCAGCTTTACTGGATCGCAGAATCGTGTTTTATGGCCTGTGGATCCAGACTCTGTTGATGGGCACTTGCGTGCCATTTCTCAGTTATCACCAGCAGTGCGGTGACCGGCAACACGCTTGCACGTCATTTTGCAAGCGACTGCATGAACATCCACCGGGGAAATTCCTGGGAGCGGGGCCGCAGAATGATGAGGCGCTATGGGTTTGGATTTCTCAGGGGGGATTTGTCGAGGAAGTGGAGACAGTTAAAAAATCAGTCTGAAAGTTGAGGCAAAAACCAAACCAAACCAAACAAAAAGAGCAAAGGGCCCTCCTGCCGGTGGCGAGAGGAGGAGGCAGGCTGGGGGTGGGGAGAAACAGGCAGAGAGGGGGAAGGGGCTGTGGGGCTGGGGGCCGGTCGCTCGGCATCACAGGTGTATGGGCGGTCCCCGCTCCGGCCTTGTTTTCAAAGTCTGTGTTATTTATTGTTAGCAGCGTCTAAGGAGTCTGACATTGTTACTGGAACTGCAGAAAGTGTTGCTGAGACTTTTTTTTTTTTAATGGCATTGTTTCTGGGAAGCCCGAGAACACAGAAGAATAAAACTCTTCCTCCTGTCCAAGTGACCGCGTCCAGCAGGCCACGTCTGGTACAAGCGGTGCCGGACTCTGGTCCAAACCCCTGTCATCGACATCGTTTCCACTGCATCTGGGCGCAGAATAGGATCTGGCCTAGAAAATGCCCTGCCCTGTGGAGCCCACGTAGACACTTGGATGGCATCAACCCGTCCCCCGGCTCCTTTGGACACTCAGCTCCAACTTGTTGGCTACAAGTTCACACCATTCAAATATGATCAGCTGGGTCAATTTTGCTAAAGCCTCCTTGAGGTGGTCGTTTGTGTTTAGGAAAACCTTCTCTTGGGACTCTATTACCTTTGATCATTAAAAAGAAGGATGAAAGGCTGTTGACTAATTCAATCTACTCTCTTCTTTGGTTTTGCTATTCCAATACAGGGTCGTAATTAAGAAGAAATTAGCTGTGATTTCTAGCTGTGGATCATTTCCCCGATTCTAGCAACTACTTTTTTTTTCAAGGAAATAAATTGCTAAATCACAACCTTCCCCAAAACGAAATTCAAAGAAGATACACAATATCTATAAAAATTAAATATAACACTTGACAATTTGCACACACACACACACACACACACACACACACACACACAGGGTGTGTGGAATCTCTGGTAATCTCTGAAATAATAAACAGTCAATGACTGATGATAAGTAAAATTTAAATTTAAAAACAATAAAAATGAGAAAAAAATGGCTGACCATACTAAACTGATCAACGCATGAGTATGACCAAGATACTTATCAAGCTAACTACTTGGGGGGAGGGGGGTGAAGGGAGAGGATGAGATCTGAGGATGGAGGTTCAAGGCCAGCCCAGGCAGACAAATGTGACAGACTCACAGACTCCTAACTCCAATGAACCAGCAAAAAAAAAAAAAAAAAAAAAAAATCTGAAAGTTGAGGTATGGCTCAACTGGTAGAGTTGTTAGTAGTTAGTAGTTAGTAGTTAGTAGTGCTCTCTTTCTTCCCTGGTAAAGGGATCAGCATGTGTTTAAAACGCCGCTGTTTATTAAGCTTGTATTCAGAATCCAGTGGCGTGAGCTATGTACTCTGCAGTTAGAGAGAAGAATCTCAGCGGAGAGAAAGTAAACAAGCATGGTCAGGCCGGCCTGCCCTCCCTTGGGGCCTCACGGCCCTCTACACAGGTCAAAAGTAAACAATCGTGCTGGTCCGGGGTGAAGCTTGTGGTAAAAATGGCGTCCCGAATGGATAGCTGGACTCCATCCCATAGCTTTTTCTACTGAGGACTCTTACATGTTGTCTCTTGGTTATTAATCCAAGGAGTGGAAAACTCGGGAGTCCAGACAAAACACTCTTCCTGCTCCCAGAAGCACCTCAAGGAAGAGTTCCGTGCCTCCCTTCCCAGCAGACATCAGCACACAAAGGCCTGAAGCCAGGAAACCTGATCCACTCTGTTTAGTCTGACAGCTGTTCCTTTCACACCAGAAATCTGACTTCCCACACCTACCACCGGAGCGCACGCTCTGGAAGACACTCTGGTCCTTCTAGAGCTCCACTTACTGTGAGCTCGCAATCCGGGAGCTGTGTTGAACAAAGGACCTGACAACCTGCATCCACCCAAACACCTGCACACAAGTGTTCATTCCAGCTTTATCCATAATTGACATTTATGAAAGATACCAAAACCTTCCTCGGCACATGTGTCCACTCAGAAAGAATAGTATTCATCTATGGAAAGAAAGGCGATATGAAGCCACAGAAAGACCAGGAGGCTGAGATCTGAGGCCCGGAGTTTGAAGCCAGCCAGGGCAGGAAAGTCCATGAGACTCTTATCTCCAGTAAACTACTCTGAAAAAAGCTGGAAGTGGTGCTGTGGCTCAGGTGGTAGAACCCTAGACTTGAGCACTGAGAGGCTCAGGGACAGCGCCCAGGCCCTGAGCTCAAGCCCTAGGACCAGCAAAAAATAAATAAATAAGGATGATAAGGGCTGGATGCGTGACTCAAGTAGAAAAGCACCTGCCTAGCAAGCGCAGGCCCCAAGATCAAACCCCAGTATGGCTAATGATAATAATAGCCACCACCTCTTCAGGGCTTCTCATCAGAATGGGGACAGCAGGTGTGGTGTCCAGCCCACTGCAAGAGGTCAGTAGTTAACTGGTCATCGTTATCTTGGACGCATCACCCCACACACTAAACTACTGATAAGTAGGAATGTAGGCCACACATGCCATTTGGGAAGTGTTATGCACATGGCTTTACCTGGTCACCTTTCAGATGATAGCCCTGAGCATCCTCCTTGTCCTTTGCTCTTTAGCTTTCCTGACCTTGGGCCTCTTTAAGGTGACACTTGGAGTTTTCACTCTCCCACCACGGCGGTGACCAGCCCCCCACCCAGCACACCCACTGGGGTGAGCGGACTGTGTCAGGGTGCACGGTGATTTACTAACAACACACGCCCACGATGCACTCGGGGCACCTGGTGCCGAGACCATGGGCCACACGGACCTTGTGGGTGTGGAGAGGTGAGCACTGTCTGAGCCGCTGGTGCTCAGCACCAAACCTGAAAACCCCCTTTTCGTAAGGTAAGTGCTGCTTCCTTTGTTACGGTAAAATAACATTGGAAAGCAAGCATCTTGCTTTGTCATCTAAATTGCCAGTTACCAAACTCTTTTTTTTTTTTAAGAGGAACGATCCATACAAATAAAAATAATACCTGGTTTCGGGTATTATCGGGCTGATTCTGTAATTCAATCTGTCATTTTTAAAACACTTTGAACTTATCCTGTCCAATTTACCAAACTCATGAGGTAGCTCAGCCTTTTATGAACTAATTTTTGTTTTCAACATCAGAAGCACTTTTTCTACTAGGATCAACTCAGTCACCTTATTGAAAAAAAAAAACTAATTAACTCCCTGTGCCACTGATTATAAATAGCATCCGATACTAATCATTATCCTCCACTCTCGACCTGCAATCTTGTTTCCTCTCCCATGACAGGAGAGATTTCACTGGAAGTACATGAGTCTTACCATGCAGTCAGAGTCATCTATCACCAAGAAATACGGCGTCTGTCATGCACCAGCCTGAACAGCCTCTGAACCTCACGCTGGAAGCCAGGATGGACGTCCCTCCCTTTGACTTAATTAGGCAGCCAAGAGTACACAGGTTCTCCAGGGCAAAAATCAGAATTTTTCCAGGTAACGTTTCTTAGTCTCAGATATAGATATGATTCCTTTAAAGGATTCTACTTGGTAACTGTAAGGTCTGCTCCTGGATGGCCAGCAGACTCCACCCTCCTCACAGCAAAGTCTCGACCCAGTACCTGCGTTACCTAGGCAACTGGAACACCTGGAAGAGGTCACATCTGTATCCCCTGAGGTCACATCTGAATTTGATGTGGCCACACCTTTCCCCGCCCATACCCTAGATAAGGCCTAGCCCAGGCCCAGGCTCTCTGTTCTTTTCTGCTCTCTCTCTCTCTCTCTCTCTCTCTCTCTCTCTCTCTCTCTCTCTCTCTCTCTCTCTCTGTTCTTTTCTTGCTCTCTCTGCTCTCTCTGCTCTTTTCTCTCTCTTTCCTCTCTCTCTTTCCTCTCTCTCTTTCCTCTCTCTCTTTCCTCTCTCTTTCCCAGCTCTCTCTCTTTTCCCAGCCACGTGGAGTGCCAACCTTGCCTGGTCCCAGCAGGTCTACTGAATAAACCTACCCCTTACCTGAATACCACGTGCGTGCTGGTGCAGTTCTTACTCGGCTACCTCTTTTTAAAAACCTAACAGTAACTTCTACAGTGTTAAATGAGATACTAAATGTGTGAAAAATAAGGACGCAAAGGAATTCACCCAAAGTCTTATCTATGTATCCAGGGAAGACAATCCAAGGGATTCAACAGTGGAAAACACGTCTTCTAGACCAAGAACTGGAACTGCACCTGGGCCTGCTCCCTCAGGCAGCGGTGGGTGGAGACGGGCGGACGCCCCCCTGGATCACCTGGGGCGGCCGGCTTACCGCACGCAGCTCCCCTCCTGGACCCACGTGTAAAGCACACCAGAGGGGCCCAGGGCTTCCCACGCTGACCAACCGCGTCACTGCACACGGGGGTACACGCCAGGCCCGGGGCGGGGGTGACCCTCACGTCTCCCCTGCAGACTCCCAGCACGCGTCTAGCCGATCTGCACCGCGGGCCGTGCGGGGCTCTCTGCTACCTACACGGGACCCCGGGTCTCCACTCGGCCCAAATTAAAAGAACACGCTGCCAAGGCGGTCTCTAATCTACATGAGATTTAATCAAATATGAAATAGCAATCTGTCACGCGAGGAGCTCGTTCATGCAAAGAAAGCCTGCTACAAGTGATTCCTCCTCCTCTCCATCACCCAGAGGAAGCTCCCCGGCTCCCCATTTATTCTTAATTACAGTCCTGACTATACCATGTAGAAACACGGGGAGTTTTTATTAGTCACATTTCTGGTTCAATATTATGATATTCCTGGGTTTTATTTTAGGAATAGTTCCACAATTAGACTGCTTAGTAACCACCATGAATGTGTCATTCTTCCCCGTGCAGTCTAGTAATCTTAAATGGATAGCAGGCTAAATTAAGAACCACAGTGTACTGTAAATACGGACGCTCTCCGCCGGCAACCACACAGAACAATCTTCATCTTTCTTCCTCAGGACGGGGCATTCCTTCCTCTGGACCCAGACCTTCCTTTTCCGGGACACCCACTTGTGCAGACGGCAGCCCGACTCGCTGGCCAGAGGACGGGGCTGGGGGGAGGGAGGGGGAAGGGAACTGACCTCCTCCTGCAGAACATCCTGTACGTCAAACCACTGTGCTTCACGGGTGTGTGTGTGTGTGTGTGTGCGCACGCGCGTGCGCACGCGAGAGCATATCTATACTCAGATGGGGCTGGGCACACTGCATCCAGCTACCTGCAGGTTACCAGCTGGAAGAGCAGTCAGAAGCCCAGCCCTGAATGCACAGCCCATCAAGAGGAGGAAAGGAAATGCTGGTACCCAGCTAGTTAAGAGAGGAGGGAAACAAATGGCCTTTCATGGACTCTGGAAAGAAAAACACATTCACAATTCACCGAGTGCACAGAATAGAGGGTAACGGTAGATTACCCTCAGAGGAGCCACCGTCGGGGCTTTCTTTTACAATAGACGTATCAAGGTGCGTGTGTTTGTGAATCGAAAGATTAATTCTGATCTTCCTAGGTGTGAAGAGAATGTGTGAGGCCGGGGCCGGGCGTCTTCACAAGACAAAACTGCTGTCAGTACAAGGGGCCTAACGCAAAGCTCCCTGCCGGGCTTGGCACGGACCGGCTGCTCCGGAGATCTGGCACCCTGCCCCATGGGAGAAAGGGAAGGGCTGAGCCCGGGAGGCCGGGGTCACCTCCAATCGGGCTCCACATTATCCTCCTGCTCTCCTGCTCTCCTGAGGGGCCCCTCCACCCCGTGGGAAGCTTCATGGATGCAGAATCGGTGCAGAATCGCCACCTACGTTCTCACGCTTGCTTGGGAGGGCTTGGGCCTTGCTTGGGGCTTGGGAGGGCTTCAGACTCAGACTCACTGGCTCTGAGGCTGCCATGGGGGAGACTTACAGTCTTCCTGGGCATCTCGCTCCCATTCCGCCTGGGAGGGCAACCTGCTCTGTCTCCCTCGAAGGCCTGATGGAACTCTATGCTGAGAAGCACACCAACACCCTTTGCACAACTACTTTAAAATAAATAAAAATACCCGGGCACCGGCAGCGGCGGCGGCCATCCTAGCTACTCGGGAGGCCGAGATCTGAGGACTGCGGGCGAGGTCCCTGAGACTCCGATCCCCAACTCACCATCGAGAAGCTGGGAAACGAAGCTGTGGTTCAAGTGGTCGAGTGCCAGCCCTTGAGAGACAGGTGGGGGACAGCGCCCGGCCAGGTTCAAGCCCCAAGACCAGGTCATATGTGCGCGCACACACATACACATACACACACATACACACACATACACACACACACGCACGCATACACGCATGCACACACACACACGCACACACACGCACGCGCACACGCATGCGCGCACACGCACACACGCACACGCACACACACACACACACACACACCCAAATTAATTAATTATAATTCTAAAAAGAAGCCTGGTATGGAATAAAATACTGCCCCGTGAAGAGGAGGAAGGGAAGAAGGAATTCACTGACCCTTAAACTCCTTTTCCTGAATTCCCAAATATTTGCAGCACACACTCAAGTACTATTTTTTGGTAGAATAACATAAGCATTCGGGAGGCAGAAATAAAGGTGGATTTTTAGATTTTTTTCATTGGTGTAGGCCGTGTGGCTCTGGGAGTCAAACCCAAAGAAAGCATCACGCAGGCTGGGGAAGGGGTCCAGCCCTTCCCGGGGGGCTTCTCACAGCTAAGTGCCACGGAAATCCCTCAAACGAGAGGCCACGGGAGAGGGCTCAGCGCGCAACGCACCCCCGTGTTCTGTGGTTCTGTTCTGCAGTGCCCAGAGCTCGCTGGGCCAAGGCCTGACCCCG